>NC_136645.1:11671625-11856625 GCF_949748355.1 Melanostigma gelatinosum
TGGGCCACTTAACTTCTCTAAATTCGAACAAGGCTACCGGTCTCGACAACCTACCCTCTAGATTTCTTAAAGATGGTGCCAATTTCATTACTAGTCCGTTAACGTATATTGCAAATTTATCCATTTCTAGCGGCAAAATTCCTGCGGAATTAAAAGCTGCTAGAATAACTCCCATCCACAAAAAGAGCTCTAGGACAGAAGTGGGCAACTATCGACCTGTCTCAGTTTTGAGCATTGTATCAAAGATTATAGAGAAAATAGTATACGAACAAGTCAATCACTATTTAAGTGATAGTAAACTCTTATATGAGTTCCAATCTGGATTTAGATCACAATACTCCACAGATACTTGCTTGATCCACTTATTGGACTTTGTCAAACATGAGCAAGACAAAGGCAACTACACAGGTATGACTCTTCTAGATCTACAAAAAGCCTTTGATACTGTGGATCACAAAATTCTCCTACTCAAATTAGAAGCCTTAGGATTTAATGAACCAACCATAGCCTGGTTCAAATCCTACCTTGATGGAAGGCTGCAGGTAGTAGATGTAGGGGGCACCCTGTCTACTCCAGCTATAGTTACATGCGGGGTTCCCCAGGGGTCAATCCTGGGTCCCCTTCTATTTCTCATATATGTCAATGATATGCCCTCAGCAGTTAACTGCAAGCTGCTGTTGTATGCTGATGATTCTGCTTTGTTGGTAGCCGGCAAAAATGTAGCAGAAATACAGCAAACCCTGTCCTCTCAACTTGAGTCGGTGAGAGAATGGTTGATAGACAACAAACTGTCTCTCCACTTAGGAAAGACTGAATCGATCTTGTTCGGATCCAAAAGACGACTCCTGGTTAATGACACTATCGATGTAGCCTGTGCTGGTACTGTTATCAGCAGTAAATCCTGTGTTAAATACATTGGTCTGGAGCTAGATCAGACCTTATCGGGTGATCACATAGCGGATAAAGTTATCAGCAAATCTAGTGCAAAATTGAAATTCCTATATAGGCAGGCCAAACATTTAGATCTTCAAACAAAAAGGCTACTCACATCAGCTTTAATCCAGTGTCATATGGACTATGCCAGCTCTTCTTGGTACTCTGGCCTGACCAAGACAAATCAGGCGAGGTTACAGATTATGCAGAACAAAATCATACGTTTCCTCCTTAATGCTCATCCTAGGACACACATAGGTCCTACTCAATTCAGACAGGTCAATATGCTGCCCATGAATCTTAGAGTTCAACAACTCAAACTCAACCATATGTTCAATATTGTCAATAACCAGGCCCCTGAATATTTATCAGGTTCATTTAAACTAAATTCTTCCTACCACAATACTAGGTCCAGCACCTTGTCCTTCGTCATTCCACATGTAAAGACCTTCGGATCTACTTCTTTTGAGTTCACGGGTGCAAAGCTGTGGAACAGCCTCCCTAGTCACATCAAGGCCAGCGATTCTAAACCGGTTTTTAAAATCAGGGTTAAGCAATTTTTTTACCATGAAATGGCCCGTCAAGATAACAACCAATTTATTTATTATTAGTATCATTTTTTAAATTTCTTTTTAATTTAAAAAGTCGTCATGTTTGTCTGTGTTTTTTCCCTTCTGTGGGCCACAATGGAAACAAGTGTTTTTCGCTTTTTTGTGTCACCCTGTATTTTTTAATGTATTTATTTGTATTATTTGTATTTTTATATTTATACATGTATTTACATTGTTTTATACAAATAAATCAAATCAAATCAAAATCAGAACCGCCGGTGTTCCGGTTTAACGTTAATGAGTGACCGCGTGGACTGAACCGGAACACGGAGGGTGATTCATGTTTCATCACGTTACGCTTTTTCCTCCTAAATCTTGATAATGATGAGCGTTAGCCGTTGACAAAGTTCCGCATGCAGTGGACGTTAACTTAACCCAACAAGTCTGAACGGTAACGGAACTTAAACTTTAACGGAGGGAAATGAAGACGGTGTAGACATCTTAACGCTGATTGGCCAGGACTCGACACGTCGCATCAAATGTGTTTTATTGCGAAGATCACGACATCACATGTTCTCCTTGTCTCACTCCAATCTAAGAAACGCTGGCGACACGTTTGCAGGTATTAAATCAGTTTAAGAAGAAAACGACGAATTGCAACAGAGTCTCACTCCAAACTACATTAAAAGTTATCAGCCGGAGCATGAACAGTGTTAAATAAAGTGAACCTACGTGCTCTTTGTATCCGGATTTCCGGGTTGAGAACAGCGTCCAGAAGTTCCCGTTGTCGCTTATTCGCCTCTTTTGAACGAGAGAGTTCCTCCTCGTACTCTGCTATCGTTCTTTCAAACAGACCAAAGATCTCTTCAACCGCCGCAGTTAGTCGCTGGTTGATTAAAGATCTCAACATTTCTACTTTAGACATTTTCACTAAACCACAGAAAGTTTTCCTCCAGACGAACTCCGTTAAAAACACCGTTTACTCTCATTAAACTCTGACTAGCGCTGTGTTGGTCACTTCCGTCCCCGTCCGTCTGTTTCCAGGTAGCATGCTAAGCTAACTTCAATAGCTTTATAGGCTACCAGGAGATTAGTCCTCTTCTTCTTCCTCTCCTCCTTCTTCTCATTCTTCTTCTTCGTCTTCTTCTCTTTCTTCTTCTTTCACTTTAATGGCGGACTACAAACCAATGTTTAAGGCGCCACCTACTGGACCGGAGTGTGTAACATCATGCCTTTATGACAGTTATCATTTAAACACAATAATAATGTTATTTATAAATATAATGAAACAATTAGAAATAAACTTCATATTGAAGTCATATTCTGGCCTTTTAACCCGTTCCATTCAACATATTAAATAAAGCCCTTTTAAGCTGAACTTGTTTGTCCCCTGTCTCTAACAGTCCTTTGATGCTCCACTCCCTTCCTGTATCTACCACTCTGTTCTTCAGTCTCTCTTTCCACCCTGAACTTCCTCCACTCTATCAGCACATGTTCTTCAGTTTCTTTACAGTTGCATATCTCACATTTATCCCACTCTGTCTTTTTCATGATGTGTATAATGTGTCATTGAGTCCTGTATGTCCGAACCTTAATCTGAAAGTAACATCTTCTTTTCTACTTTTACTTCCATCACTTCTCACTCTGACTGATGTCTGAATTGTGTTGTAATTTCTACCCTGATTGTCATTATTCCAAATTTCCTGCCAAGATGTCCCATACAAAGCTTTTACCAGAGAATGTCGAGTCCTCCCAACCATTGTAGTAAGAGATGAAGCGAGTCAGTGCCTTTGTGTTCCGACTGGACCCCACTAATCACGTTTTATTATCTAATGCAGTGGTTCTCAAACTGTGGGGCGCGGTGGTATTACAGGTGGGGCGCAGGGGGAAATGCAGAATATATATATATATATATATATATATATATATATATATATATATATATATATATATATATATATACATATATATATATTATTTTTAAAGTAATTAATAAATACATGGCGAAATGCCTGTACTTTCGTGTAAATGTTTACGTTACGCCGTTAACAGGTTACGCATGCGCGACGGCCATGATCCTTGGCGACTCACATGTGTGGCTAAGTGTTCCAAATGAAGAAACATTTGGCAGGCGGGAACAGAAAAGTAACCACAAGCGATGCATCCGAGACGAACAGCAAGCAGCCAAGAAGAACATATGATGACTATCTTGCTCTGGGTTTCACAGTGAACGCGGTAGGAGATGAGGAGAGACCAGTCTGTGTTTTATGTCTGAAAACTAGCTGCGGATAGTATGAAACTTATTTTGTTTCGTTTTTCATTGTTTTCTTGAAAAGATGTTGAGTGTAAAACAGGTTAATTGCAGCCAATTGCAAGCAGCTATTTTTTTGCCAAATTGTAGTTCTTTTTTGCACAGATACAACTTTATTTGCATTGTTCTAACAAAGCGATTGCACATTTTATTAGTTTTTGTCTGATGGAGCAATCTGGTTTACTTAAAAGTGATTGCAATTTTCTTTATTCTATGATTTGAAAAAGCACAGACGGAGGAGTCACAAAATGTTGTTTCAATAAAAATTCAACCATTTTGTTACAATTTAGTTGGGGCGGTGGGGCATGAACATTTTTCTTCCTCCAAAGTGGGGCGCAACAGAAAAGGTTTGAGAACCACTGATCGAATGTATTACACTACTGGTATAATATAGTATAGATTTATTTCTTGAAGAAAAAGTGGTGATTTCAAACGAGTACAAAAAAAAAGTACGTTTGGTTTAATTTTTGGACCCCTCAAGACATCAGTATGAACAAAACATACCGAGCGATGAATTATTTTCTGGGTATTTTTGCATGTTGGTAGGCCTGAGTGTGTCTTTTGCCGTGTTCATTATCGGGACGGACAAGATCCTTATTGCATTAATCATGCGTCACATTGAACATATGAACTCACATTAAGACGAGATTCTCTTCTGCCCTGAATTAAAAAGCAGGCAAGACATTAAATATAGCTCCCATTTCTATTTACTGTCCCAAGACTAGATATTTACAAAATGACGTGACCTCTTTTATATTGGTCCCAACAAAGAGTCCCAAGAAAATGAACAATTTCAAATAAAAACAGCATCAATGTGAATTACAGATGCCAGTTACTACACACAATCCTCTTGTTCATGTAAGTATATATTTGTATTCATCCATCTATTTGTCCCATTCATATCCCAGATCTCATTTCTTTTTCTCATTAAATGTGTGCAATACTGTTGGGGATACTTTTACACACACCCCTCATTTTCAGACGTGCAGTATATAGTACTATGTTTTATTTGTGTCTGTTCTGCAGAGCTTGACTAGAGATATACCGACTCAACACATTTAAACCTGGGAGAACAAACAATCTGCAGCCACTGGGTCAAGTTCTGAGAAAACACGTAGTTTATTCTGCGCAGGTGCATCAGCTTAAATAGACAGTCACATGACACACTCACACCTGAAATGCATTGGCAATAATTGGGAGCACAATCAGTTGCTTCAATTAACACCCCCACTTGATCACACATTATTGACAACCATAAATCATACAAGGGGAAAAACATGGAAACCAACTGCACTTAACTGCACTTAACTGGCTATGCCCCAAACAAGAACATGGAAAAAGTAAGTAGCTTTGCTTTAGTAGCTGGTTTTGTCATCAGGTCAGCTACCATCCGGTCTGTTGGGCAATACTCCAAACATACTTTACAGTCATTAACAGTTGATCTCACAAAATGGTATTTTATATCAATGTGCTTACATCGCTGTCTGCTCACTGGATTCTTGGCTAATGCAATTGTACCTTGGTTATCTTCAAAAATCTTAGGTACATCATACAGACAGTCATCAAGATGTTCAAGCAGTTGAGATAAGTAAAGACACTCTTGTGTGGTTGCGGCCAACGCCATATACTCTGCCTCACAAGTTGACAGTGCTACCGTTGGCTGCTTTTTGGTCTTCCAGGAAATCAGAGGACCATTCTCACTCAGACTAACACAATAACCAGTTGTACTGCGTCTGTCAGTTGCATCACCTGCCCAATCTGCATCACTGTAAGCAAACAACCTCAGCTCATCACATTTTCTGTAACACAACATTTTGTCATTTGTGCCCTTCAAATATTTCAGTACATGCTTAACAGTTGTCCACTGCTCTTCTGTCGGCTCACTGAAATGCTGTGACAGTCTGCTTACAACAAAGCTCAGATCAGGTCTGGTGCATGAGGTTAGGTAGATTAGGCTACCCACTGCCTCTCTGTATTTTCTGGGGTCACCTAGCTTCTCATCAGTGTAATGCAGCTTTGGTTCACAAGGTGTTGACCTGGGCTTACAATCCTGCATATTAAACCTGTCAAGCAGCTTGTCAACATAGCTCTGCTGTGACATGGTCACACATCCATTACACTGGTCAAAAGTGATACCAAGAAAATTCTTCAGTCTGCCCAAATCTTTCATCTGGAACTTCACAGCAAGCATCTTTTTTTACTGCTTTTAAAGCACTCTCATTACTGGCTGCAATAACCAGGTCATCAACCCAGATCAGTAGGATCACCTTGTCATGTTCCGTTTCTCTCTCATAAACACAGTGATCGGCTGGATTCTGTACAAACATATTTTCACATAGATAGTCATGCAACATTATGTTCCAGTTTCTACCTGATTGTTTAAGCCCATATAGTGACTTCTTTAGTCTACACACCATCTTCCCATTTGTCTGAGATTTTACATCATAACCCTCTGGCTGTTCCATGTAAATCTCACAATCAATTGGTGCATGTAAGTAGGCGGTTTTAACATCCATCTGATGCAGGATCAGATCCTCCTGGGCAGCTTTCTGCATCAACACTCTCACACTAGTCAGGTCGGCAGTAGGAGAAAACGTTTCTCCATAATCTACACCCATCCGTTGACTGTATCCCTTTGCTACATAGCGGGCCTTGTACTTGTCAGATCCATCAACATTGGTTTTGAGAGTATACACCCATCTACCCCCCACTGCTTTCTTGCCCTCAGGTAAGGTGGTCAGAGTAAATGTGTTGTTATCCCTCAGTGCCTTCATCTCCTCATCCATTGCATCTATCCACTTACTTGAGTTGGATGAAGACACAGCATCTCTGAACGTCTGTGGTACATTACAAACCATCCTGTAGCAATAATCAATGTTGATCTGAGCCTGATCACTCTCTATCCCATAGAAGTCTGGCCTCCTCCTCTCTCTAGCAGGGTATCTCCGTGGAGACTGGGATTCGGGCTTGACTCCACCTGTCTGTAGGCCTATCTGGCTTGGACCTGGCCTAGCTTCTGGGATGTCGTTCTGCTCGGGTTGGTCAGGGTCAGGTCTGGTTGCGTTAGACTGCACACCAGTGTCATCGTCGGACATGTCATCAGTCTGCTGTCCCTCAACACAGGACATGAACCTCACCAGTCGGTGCTTCATCACCTTCCTGCTGTCAGGGTAGTAGACCATATAGGCTGGACTGTTCTTGTCATAACCAACGAAGATGCCCTTGTCAGACCTTGACTCTAGCTTCTTCCTGTCCTGCCTGTAGGCGTAACATACAGTACCAAACTTCTGCATCCTGGAGACATTAGGTCTCCTTCCTGTCAGCATAAAGTAAGGTGTCTCTCTAGTGCGGTTGTTGAAACATCTATTCCTCACCACTGCTGCTGTCTGGACCGCATACGGCCATAGCTCCTTGGCTAACTGGCTCTCCAAGAGCATACATCTCGCCATGTCAAAAAGGGTTCTCCAGTTACGCTCAGCAGTGCCATTCTGGTGTGGTGAGTATGGTGCTGATCTTTCATGTCTGATTCTATTCCTACGCAGTAGAGCTTGGTAACCCTGCCCTGTGAACTCTGTACCATTGTCAGACCTGATACACTTCACTTTCCCATATGGGGCTGTGTCGGCTAGAAACCTCTCTGTGGCTTCTACAGTGTCCCTCTTGTACTTTAGATAGTACACAAACACTGCACTTGAATAGTCGTCAGTAAAGGAAAGTGCATACCTATACCCTTCCTTGGACTCTGGGTCAATGGGGCCTGACAAGTCAGTGTGAACCAGCTCTAAGGCTGATTTGGCCCTCACATCAGGCTTCCTGTTTCTGCTCTGAGTGAACTTGCCCTGAGTACACACTTCACATATCATGGGTTTGGACGCTTTACCCCTGATTGACATTCCATCCACAACATTCTCTAACTTCATGACATCATCAAAATTACAGTGCCCCAAAATCTCGTGCCACGTCTGAATATCATGACAGCTCATACATTGATCATCACAGTCATTGTTTACTGACACAGTAGGCAAATAGAACAGTCTGTTATGCTCATAAATGAGGAAGCGCGTACCGTCTCTATACTGCAAGACGTTTTCTCCTTCCTTGAAGATCACCGTTGCCCCACGATAAGTTGCAGCTCTCACGGAGAAGATGTCTTGGGGATACGAGGGGATGTACAGCGCCTGCTTCAGTGTGGTACTGAGGTGCCGCCCCCTGCTGTCGATCAGACACACCTCGGCGTCTCCTCTGCGCTCCGCGACCCCCGTGCAGCTTGTGCCATCGGCCAGCTCCACGCAGTGCGTCTCGGACTGGAATCGGTCATCGAAGTTCTTGAACTTCGCCAGGTCAGTGATGATATGCGCCGTCGCACCGGTGTCCACCATCAAGCCCTTTCTGGTGACACCGCTTCCTGGCTCGCTGGTCACCAGCTTGAACACGAAGGTGTTGTCATCCATCTCCTCGGACACTCCACGCGCGTTGTCCCGCTGCCACTGTCGCCATCCTCCTCGCCGTCCGGTACTCTCGCCCTGGCCGTACCACTGTTGACCACGCTGACAGTCTCTTACCTTGTGACCTCTCTGGCCACAACGGAAACACACAATGTCCCCGCTCTCGGTGCTGCGTGCACCTGCGCCTGCTGGGGCAGCCCTCCTTGGATGCGCCTGGGCCCTCATGACATTGTCGTCGGCCGCAGCTGTGCGCATACCTTCAGTGCTCTCATAACTGCGCAACTTAGTCTTGAACTCCGCAAAAGAGAGAGTCTCATAACTTTGAGTGATAAAAATGGAAAAAGGCTTAAATGAGTCTGGCAGCCCCTTCAAAATCATTGCAACCAATAGTCCATCGCTTAAAACCTCTCCAGCATTACGCAGCGCTGTGATCGAAATCTCAGCACGTATGACATAGTCAGTCACACTCTCACTACTCATCTTTTGCAAAGAAGTCAGTTCTGTATACAGGCATACAATGCGGGGCTTACCCTTGCCTGCATAATAGTCACGCAAAATCCTGAGCGCTCCACGCCCGTCATCCGCTGCCTCTCGCATGACTAGAGACAAACTTTTGTCATCAAGGAATTGGATCAGTTCCGCGTACGCTTCCGCGTTCTTCGCCGCATCCTCAGCCAGTGCGTTTTCTTCTGCGCCATCGGCGGGCTGATTCAAAATGGTGTCCTTCAGTTTCTGCAACCGCAGATGTCCCAAAAACTTTGTCTCCCACAGTTCATAGTTCTTTTCGTCCCCATTAAAAACAAGACGAGACCAACGTGAACTCGTATGTCCGCTCATGGTGCTGGCACTCCAATCCGTGAGATACGCACACAAGCAAATGTCTCTCAGTGGCTACTCACGCCGGATATCTCTTTGCACAAACGTCTAACGCATCTGGGCCCATAACCTGTTCTGCAGAGCTTGACTAGAGATATACCGACTCAACACATTTAAACCTGGGAGAACAAACAATCTGCAGCCACTGGGTCAAGTTCTGAGAAAACACGTAGTTTATTCTGCGCAGGTGCATCAGCTTAAATAGACAGTCACATGACACACTCACACCTGAAATGCATTGGCAATAATTGGGAGCACAATCAGTTGCTTCAATTAACAGTGTCACCACATTTTATCTTACTACATAGTGTTCTTATTGCAACTAATGCTTTTATTGCTGAGCCGACCTGTTCTCATCAAACACATTTAATTGTGCTGTTGACCATGTGAACCAACATGAGACAATGTACACAATTGGTGTACCAAGTGCTGCAAGTGCTTTTGTATTTGTCCATCATGTCGACACCTTGTGGTGCTCCATCTTCTGCAGGTTAAACAAATTACAGGGCTGACGTGACTGCTGGTGACTGTGTGTGTTCATCTTTCACAGCAAAGACTCCCTGGGTTAGAAGCAGAGCTGACGCTACTATTCCCTGTGTTACCCAGATTCATATGGCACATAAAGTGAACATGACAAAGGGTCCTTTGTTCTCCAGTGGTGCATATATGCTCTCCCATGGTCCTATATGTTCCCTCCACGCATTATCACTGTACGACGCTTGGTCAGGACCCATTGGCATCACTTAGGTTTCAGCAGCAAAACTACTTTAGATTTAGTTAGGTTTAGGAAAATATCATGGTTTGGGCTAAAATAAGCATGTTTTTGAACATCGGTTCCGCAGCTCTATAAAGCACATCATGAGAACCTGAAAAGGATGTGACCTAGCTATATTTGCTAAATAGGACATGAGCTATAGTGGGAACTTGTCAAAAGGAACAAGGCATGGAGTTGAACGCAGAGACCTAAGAAAAATGTGTCCCTGACAACATAAAGCAACTTAAAGCATTTTGAAGCCGGATTCATCCTCTGGGGACCTTGAATGTCTGTAGAAAATGATATGGCAATGCATCTCATAGTTGTTGAGATATTTTAGTGGTGCACCAACAGACTGAATGAAGAACAATGATCACCATGTTCACCCTCTTAGGTTGTGTTACATCAGCTTCCTCAAACAATCAATGTTTAGATCTAGATACCTGTACAACATATATGTATAATATATATTAAATATGGCTATATTTAAACTGACTGGTGTTTCTACTGCATGCTGTGTTTTATGTGCCGATAGATCTTTTATTATTCCAGCCCACACTGGGAGAGACACAGAAGTGCTGCACCCTTTGATGTAGATAACTAATATATCCACGACATAGGCTACTGTATGTCGTCATGTGAACCAACCGCCTTTTCCCAGGTACCTCTGTTGCCATGGTAACCAGGCACGGTGACACTTCCTGGTCCATAAGCTCCGGTGGTCTTCCTCTGTTGGGTCCCTTTGTGAGCTTTATGGGGGTTAATGCAGCACGGACGTTTAAGGCACAACCCCCTATGCTGCACACATCCCCTGCTGCATTGCAATAAGGAGTTGAGATAAAAGGCTGAATTCAACATCAACACTGCTCACTGAATATGACTCACTACATTTATAATTGATACACACATTCATAATGGATTCAAAGCACTGATAAATACTTTTTTTCAAAAAGAAAGTCATTGGTGGAATGACAGATAGCGGCTGTTTTACTCCTCATAATCAGAGCTCTCGTTGATCTCTGCAGCACACGAGCCCTTTGTGTTTTTATGAGCAGTGTGAAGGTCTGCAGGGTATTTACACACGGATACATATCTGATCTATGTACAGTTGTCTGCAATATGATGATTAAAGTCCCATGTATATCTCCTCTGGGCATGTTATTTTATTGGGTATGTGTCTCTCCGGGTACAGGAACAGGGCAAAGTGATGGATCTGGCTTTCCCCACAGACACCCTCATTAAATGCTGAGCTCCTGTGTACATAACATCCACATTTACTGAGATATGAGATATGCTGCACCATGAATCTCACCCAATCTAGAGATGGAAAATGTAGATATTTTACCCGAGGGTGTGGAGGAGAGGACGGCGGGGAAACAGATGAGGACCGTAAAGTGGAACTAGAAAAAGCATTTCCTGCTGAAAATGCGTTGGAATGCTGAAAACTGAAATTAATCGCAAAAACATTGCTTAAAATAGATATCCAATTCAAAAACAAATTGCAAAAAGCTTAATAATTCAAAGAGTTTAAAGATTACAAATATGAAAAGTCATATCACACCTCTCCTGAAAGAGCTGAACATTTTGACATTTGAACAGTTTCTGTGGCTTAAAAAAATTCATCAGTGGTGATATTTGTAGTAGTATAAGTTGTAGTAGAAGTATTATTTGTAGAAGTATTAGTAGCATTAGAATAACTACTAGTCGTACTATTAGTGATATTTGTAGTAGTAGTAGAAGTTGTAGTAGAAGTATTATTAGTAGTAGAAGTATTAGTAATTAGAAGAAGTAGTAGAAGACGTAGTATCAGTAGTCATAGTAATAGCTGTAGTATTGGTCGTAGTATTTAATATCACAGTAGTAGTAGTAATAGTAATGGCAGTAGAAGATGTAGCAGTAGTAGTAGTACTAGTAGCAGTCGTACTAATAGCTGTAGTAGTATTACTACTTTTAGTAGCATGAATAGTAGTAGTAGCAGTTGTCATATAAGTAATAGTAGTGGTAGTAATAGCAGTAGTGGTAGTAATAATATTGATGGTAGCAGTAATAGCAGTAGCAGTAGTAGTAATAGTAGCAACAGCAAAAGTTATAGTAGAAGTAGTAGTAGCAGTAGTAGTAACACTATATTAGCAGCAGCAGTAGTAGTTAGAGCATTCATTTTTTTAACAAAAAAGCCTAATTTTGAGCTTGTTTAAATACAGTTAATCCATGGGGCTTTTATTTTGAAAGGGTGGGGCTGGGTGGGGGAGTGAGGGGGAGAGGAGACATAATCATAATGTTTGACACACATAAACAGAGGTTATTAAATGACAGGCTTCATCACAAGCAGTTCAGTTAGAATTCACTCTCTGGGGCTTTTATTTTGAAATGGGGTGTGGTGTGTGTGTGTGGGGGGGCGGGGTGGAGGAGGAGTGGGGAAAGACCTCTAAAGATCCCTAAGACCTGAATGACTGTATGAGAGAGACACACAGAGAGAGAGGGAGAGGAGTGTATGTGCGCGCGCGTGTGTCTGTGAGTCTGTGTGTTTATCAACATCACTAATTGGCTCAATCGCGAACACCTGTGTGCCTGAAGCCATTTGAAAATATTCTCCATAGAGATCCCATTGAAAATAAAAAGCTTAATAATTCAAAAAGTTTAAAGGTGTAAATAAAATATATTCATTCAATGTTAAATAATATGCGCTATACTTGTAAGCTTATATTGCGGAGTTGTGAGGTCACTGTAAGTAGGTCAAATACTCCGAGCAGGGCATTCCTGCACCTGCTCGCATGATAGAAACAGATACAGTGGCCCTGAAAGAAACACTTGCTTAAACCACCAGATTAGGGCGGAAACTGCCATCTTAGAGTAGGAGAAGAGTTCTCTTTATCTATTCACACAGAGACTTCGAAATAGCTTAGAACTGCACCCTTTCAGGCACCTTGAGTGTTAACAACATGCATACACACTGATGAGCCAGAGAAGGCGGGATCCGGACATGAGCCAGTGTGGGTGGAGATGCCCAGTGCTCCAACCAGGCTGCTGTTCTGCTAAACACAGCCCTGCCTGCAACTTTGCTTTAACCAATAGGCTTCCATCAGAAGAACCTATAACACGCATGCGCACTATGTCTAAGCCTTTTAGCTTTCACTTTTCTAGGTCCGTGCACATTTAACTGCTGGACATAATACTTCTGTTACAAATAAATGTTATTGCTTGAATTGAGCTAAACGCCTCGATCTCAGTCTGTTCACTCGAGTTAAATCCTCAACAAAGGTTAGAAATATGAAAAGTCATAGCAGACCTCTGGTGAAAGAGCTGAACATTTTAATAGTTGAACGGTTTCTGGAGCTTAAAATATGAAGGAGAAGAAGAGGTGCGACGGAAGAAATAGAAGAAGTTGAATAAAGATGTTGGAAAATAATAAAGAATAAAGAAAAGAATAAAGATTGTTGGAATGCTTAACAGCATTCCAACAATTATGTCTGCATGCCTGAATGTGAGTGATGGGAGTCTTGCATAAAAGTGTTTTGATAAAAAAAAGAACAAAAGCTGCAGTGATGTCCATTGTCTTCTGTGAACCTGTCGTAAGCATATCCTTTGATATTGATCTTTGAGCTACTTGGAGACAGAGTTGTCAACACATCTATGACATACGAGTTTATATGGTGAACTTAACTGCTATTGTAATTTTAGTTACATTTCCAGCAGTTACTGAACACCAGAATCATTCATATGGAGTTTTCCTAATTCTCAAATCCACGGTTTTACTCTCTTTCAACATAGCAAATATTTTTTCTAGCATACTAAACAATATGGTAGTATGGGTATTGGCACACACAGTATGTTCCAATACGCAGTATGTCAAATGCAGTGTGCCAAAAACAACAGAATGTCCCTCTGCATATGGTCGCATTTTGCATTATACAAGTCAGCATGCTTCTCTGGCTATTCTGACCCACAATCCTCTGCGCCGCTGATATATGAGCAAGAGGGTCAAGGTTCGAGGTGCAATGTTATGACAAAGTATGTCCCAATGCATGCAACAGTATGTACTTTGCAAAGTAAAAAATAAAAAGTATGCGACGTTTGAAAGTATGCAGCAGTGAATAAATACAGGGAGTGCTCACAAGAGAAATGTAGAATCTGCGCGCTAGGTGTCAGTGTGACGCCACCCTGTAGCATTGATTGGACAGGTTGCATCCACTTAGCCCCAATAGTGTGAATGTCCTCGCGCTGGCTAGATCTCGTGATACCGACAGCTCACAAACAAAAGTGTCACAGCGAACCAGGAACCGTCTCTTTATCAAATAACAACAACAAAAAAACAAAATGACCGGCCTACCTGATTCGGAGGTAGGTGGAGAAAAGAAGTGGTGAGCGTCGTGGGAGGGCGGGCCTGGATTAGAAATGCATTTAGAGCCGGAAAACAAGTCCCTCCTCTGCTCTCAGTCCAGATTGAACCCAGTAAAGAGTGGACGCACTTCAGGATGAGACTCTCACATCTGAGAGTTTACATGTCTGTGTTTGTAACGGCTGTTTGAGATCGTTTGTGTGATACACCGTTATGATTGTGTCTTTAGGGAAAGAGGACCAACTTGCGCAAGCTCGGCTCTGAACGCATTGAGCACAACATGAGATTGAAGTTCAACCCACTGGCTCTGCTGCTGGACTCTTCTCTGGAGGGAGAATTTGACCTGGTCCAGAGAATCATCTATGAAGTAAGAAACATTTGCTATGTATTATAATAACATGGTTATAATGTTTAAAATCACAGTTGTTTTTCTGCTGTGTAAGTCAGCTTTTGCTGGTGCTGAACTGAAACTCTTTTAACTCATTGTGATTCCTCATTCACAGGTGGAAGATCCCAGTCTGCCCAACGATGAAGGAATCACTGCCCTACACAATGCTGTCTGTGCCGGACATACAGAGATCGTCAAGTTTCTGGTTCAGTTTGGTGTCAATGTCAATGCTGCTGACAGTGATGGCTGGTAAGTTCTCAGATCAGTCCAAACGGTTATCATTCGTGTCCATGTTGTTTTTTCTTCAACTTAACTTTGAGCATAATCTAGCAGTATGAGCTACAACAGAACTACTCCTAGTGGTTGGTGTTTCTCAGCTCCCACTCTCGTATCCTCTGTCCTTACCTCCTTTTTCACCCACCCTCTAACACAGGACCCCTCTTCACTGTGCTGCATCCTGTAACAATGTGCAAGTGTGCAAGTTCCTGGTGGAGTCTGGTGCAGCAGTGTTTGCTATGACTTACAGTGACATGCAAACGGCAGCTGATAAATGTGAAGAGATGGAGGAGGGCTACACCCAGTGCTCCCAGTTCCTCTACGGTCAGTAAAAGCGGTGTTATTATTTTACCTTATACGAATTTAGTTTTAATTATTTCCTGTGTCTTATGTTTCTGTGAAAAACTCACTATTAATTATTTTTCTGTTATTTTAAATCTGTGTACCCTAAGGTGTGCAAGAGAAGATGGGCATCATGAACAGGGGAGTGGTCTATGGTCTGTGGGACTACAGTGGTGAAAACCCCGATGAACTGATGTTCCGCGAGGGAGACTGCATGACCATCGTCCGAAGGGAGGACGAGGACGAGATAGACTGGTGGTGGGCGCACATGGCTGACACCGAGGGGTACATTCCCCGCAACCTCCTTGGGGTGAGTCACGAGTCACTGAAACTGTAATGAAGACAAGCGTGTTCATTATGTCATGAACAAATGTGCATTGTTGACATTGTTGTCTTCTTCTTGTCTCTTAACAGCTCTATCCCAGAATAAAGCCAAGACAGAGAACTGTTGGGATTTAAAGGAGCGTGTTTGGGTTATCAGCATTTAAGAAACTGAATTCTTGACATCAATAGAAGTATTGATGTATGTAACAATTATTAATGATTATTAATAAAAACGGGGCACCACCCTGCGAACAGGGACCAATAACCAAACGATAAAACTAAGTCTCATAATTAGTAGTCACTCATAATGTCAATAGTCTGCGTATGACTATACATTCAGTGACAGTGAAGGTTTTAAGTTCGAGCACAGGCTACTACATACAGTCTTATCAAATACATATGCACAAGTAATCACAGACGACTGCTCCTGAAAGTATAACAGAGTTTATTGAATCAAAATAATAAATGATCAAATCAATTAATATTGCAACCAACAAACATTATCATACAATTTTATATGCCTAAACTAAAGAATGAATAAAATGGATGAGGGTGTATGTCTGTGTGTGTATGTGTATGTGTGTGTGTGGGTCTGTGGGTGAACAGGAAGGAGTCTTACAGCTAGAGACAAAGATGGCGGCGTCGAGTGACGCTGGCCAAAAGGGGAGGGGCCTTAAGAACTACAGCTAAAAACTACAAAGATGGCGGAGTCGAGTGACTCGGACAAAATGGCAGTTAGGCTGCTGTATGTAATCACGTGTGCCTGGGCAGCACGTGATGTGAGGCGCTCGTTTGAACGGGGTTCCCCCGGGGTAGAGCTAGGAGCTGTGTGTGTTACGTGAGAGGAGGAAAGAGAAAAAGGTGGGGGCTCATGAATCACACTTCTGCGTGCGGTCCGCGTTGTAGTGATAATGGGGGTCGCTGGCGTATCGTACACAACGTGCCGTTGTCGGTAGAACTACCAGCAGTTATGTACGATAGCCGAGATTCCACACTTCACTCACAGAGCTGATTTAATGAGCAGAGAATACTACACGAAGTGTAGTAAAACAAATGAAAAGAAATCAAATAAATCCCAAGCAAACAGTCATAGTTAATACACGAATACAGCGGAGCTTCTCTCGTCCGCGAGGAGTTGCGCCATATCTCAATATCACGCGACAGTAACTTAAACACACAAAAGCACGGGAATATCAACATATAAATGAATGACCTGAATTAAACTTACGTTAATTTAAGCTAAGCTATGCCCAAATGCCAAGAATCTTACTTGTCGATGCTTCGTTGCAACGTGGAAGTGTTCGTGGCAAAATTGTCCTTTTTCTTCGAGAGGAAGGGCCCCCCCTTCCTCTCGAAGAAAAAGGACAAAAGGGCTGCTTCTCAGCGCGGCGTTTGAGCTGGCGCTGTTTCGGTCCGTCGTGGCGCAGCTCGCTCTGGAGCAAACGCAGACGTGATCAATCCTCGCTGCAGGGAGGATGACCTAACTTCGGCTGAGACGACGTGGTCCGTAGGTCTCCCGGTAATCATCGGTCAGGAGAGGTTTAGACGTCTTCCTGCCAGAGTGTGCGCAAAAAGAAAAAGGAGCAAAGAGCACTGAACGGATCGCTGAAGCAGATTCGTTATCGCGGGCTGTTTCGTCCAGCGAAATGGCTTGTCAGGGTTTGAGGGGCTTCCTCGTGGTCAGCGTAGCGCTGGCGGGGAAAGCTGGTTCTTCTGTGGCCTGGACGGGGGTGTCCGAGCGAAGAGAGCGTGGTGTGCTCCCTGTTCGACGGAGGTCGACGGGAAAAAGCAAGGAGGTGTGATCTGCAGGCACTTTTGTTGGACAGTGGTTGAACCACAGGGGTCCTGGGGTCTCTTGGCTCTCGGCCAATGAGATTGCCGCGGTTACCATGGTTATTTGGGGGGGGGAAATTCACACCCTAGTGTGAAATCCCTTTGCTCTTATCAACTACAAATCAGGATGAACCCTTTGCTCGACAAAGTGAAGGCCTGATTATTTTTGTCCACAGCACATGTTGAAGCCATCTGGTCAGATCCCAACAGAACCTTGGCTTAAAACGCTGCGCATTCCAGTGTCCCGGAACTCTCCAAAACTCTCTCGCACACACACACACACACACACACACACACACACACACACACACACACACACACACACACACACACACAGGCAGGCTTTAACAGACTGGGGAAGAGAAGGGCACTGCTATAATGAAGAGAATGAGACAGACCAAACAAAATGAAGGATCACCTATGAACTCTTTCTGGCACTTTTTTTTCTGTATCTACGACAGAGGGATTCTCCTTCACTTATTTTTCCAGGCCACACTGTGTACTTAAGACACCATTGACATTGTTTCCCTTTTATTCCACTGTTTTTTGCTGTTATGTAATTAGTGTCTGCAACTATTTCTGAACGGACAGAAACACAAATGTTGGGATGTAAATTGAACAAGCGGTATTCTTATTGCGAGACATTTTTACACTTTCGAATAGTCTTTTAAAACTACGTGGGGCTCTACAGTGCATGAGGCGAACAAGTGGAGGATGATGATGATGATGATTTAAAAATGCTCCTTTACCGTGACAATCTTTGGGGCGCCTGTTTTTCCACCATCACTGTTGAGTGACTGTGCCTCTTCATAACGGCACTAGAGGTGTAACGTTTCAGTTGTGACCGTCACTGTTCTGACTAAACAAAAACAAAATGAGATGATTGGTGGAAAGGACCTGCGATGAAGCTTTTGATTGATCTGTTGCTGTTTGTTCTGTGAAACCCAGAAAGCCAGTCTGCTTTCATACATTGTGGTTGAGATGCCATAGATACCGTGTATACATGTATTTGTGTTTTTAAAAAACTTGTGAAGTTACTGTAGGAATTATATTCTTATGAAAATGGACTTTCACGCTCTTTAGAAACCCTTTGACCAGGGAGGAGATGTCATGCAGTATGAAAAATAATATTTTATTACAGCCATTTCATGACGATATATTGTAAGAAGGCAAGCGTAACACCAGAAACCTTTGTAATAATCGGTAAGCGAATATGATGCTACATCCTAAAGTCAGAGACAATTTCTCAAGTCAAATAAAAGATAAAAAAGATGGAATTTATACAATAAGACTTCACAGTACCCTTCACTTATCTGTCAATGCAGATGTATTTATTTTTGTTACTTTTTTGTTTAGCCCTTTTGTCAGTACTATAAAAAAGTGAGTTGTTTTTCTTTGATTGATCTGCATCACTTTGCGTGATGTCTTTTGATTCACTGACATTTTTATTGTTTTAATCTCTGTAGATTTCTTTCATTCCGCACTATTTTTAGCATTTAGTATTTTCCAAACAGCATTATGTAACACAATGTATGAGGGCCGGGTGTGATCAGGGCCCCGTGCCACGTACGTGGCTAACTGATGTGTAGATTGCTTTTTCTCAGGATCTTTTTATGAGTTTGTGTCAGACAAGATGACAATTTTATACCAGTAATGGCAGCAGCAAAGAGTGCAAACTGCCAAGTAAGATAAAGAACTATTGTGTCACACTCCAGTCACTGATGGATTTAATCCTGATGAACAAAGTGTGCTATGTACAACTGTATGAACCAGTGAAATACACAAACCTTTTACTTTTTATTGATGAAATAATTTGAATACAATATACTGTGCACAGATGCAGGTAAAACCATCATCTTAAACTGACATTACCATCAAATCAATCAATATAATCATCAAAACTATTTCAAACTGTACAGTTGGCGCTCATTCAGTGAATAACTTTTTGTATTGAAATCAGTATAGTTGAACCGCGGTTAATCATGTGTAACTTCAGAGGTGACTCGTGCTGAAAGCTTTTATCACAAACGGAAACTTTACTGCAACCAGAACAGCTAAAGGGGATTGTTTCCTGTGTGGGTATTCATGTGTACCTTCAGATCTCTGTTGCACACAAATCTATTACAGCAAACTGATCAGCTGAAAGGTTTCTTTCCTGTGTGGGTTCTCATGTGGCTCTGTAAATGTGAACGCTGGTTAAAAGATTTCTTACAGACTGAGCAGCTGAAAGGCTTTTCTCCTGTGTGGGTTCTCATGTGGCTCTTTAAATTTGAATGCTCGTTAAAAGATTTCTTACAGACTGAGCAGCTGAAAGGCTTTTCTCCTGTGTGGGTTCTCATGTGTCTCTTTAAAGTTGCACGCCGGTTAAAAGATTTCTTACAGACTGAGCAGCTGAAAGGTTTTTCTCCTGTGTGGGTTCTCATGTGGCTCTTTAAATTTGAATGCTCGTTAAAAGATTTCTTACAGACTGAGCAGCTGAAAGGATTTTCTCCTGTGTGGGTTCTCATGTGTATCTTCAGAGTTCCACTCTGGCCAAATGTTTTCTCACCAGCGCTACATCTTGAATCACTGACACGGACTTCATGGGTTCTCATGTGTAAATTTGAATGATGGTTAAAAGATTTCTTACAGACTGAGCAGCTGAAAGGATTTTCTCCTGTGTGGGTTCTCATGTGTATCTTCAGAGTTCCACTCTGGCCAAATGTTTTCTCACCAGCGCTACATCTTGAATCACTGGCACGGACTTCATGGGTTCTCATGTGTCCCCGTAAATTTGAATGATTGCTAAAAGATTTCTTACAGACTGAGCAGCTGAAAGGTTTTTCTCCTGTGTGGGTTCTCATGTGTATCTTCAGAGTTCCACTCTGGCCAAATGTTTTCTCACACTCAGAGCATCTAAAATGTTTTTCACCAGCGCTACATCTTGAATCACTGACATGGACTTCATCAGGTTTCACATAGTTTAAACCTGACTGAGGTTCTCTGGTCTTCTTCCCATCACCACCCTCATCAGTGTCAGAAGACTCTCCAGTCTTCTCATCAGTATCTGGTTCTGGATGTCTATCTGGATCCAAGTTCCTGTCTGGTTCTGGTCCTCCACAGTCTTCTCCATCAGCTTCTGTTCCCATCTGTTTAGTTTGTCTTTGATGAAGCTGTGAGGACTGAGCTTCCTCTTCTTCATCTTCACTCTTCACAGGAGTCAATGAGAACTTGACATCAGCCTCCTCCAGACCTTGAAGCTGCTCTCCTTCCTGACTGGTGCAGAGTTCCTCCTGTTCTTCTTTAATGTGTGAGGGCTCTGGGTCCTCCTGGTCCAGACTGGAGCTCCACTCCTGCTGCTCAGAGGGAACCTCTTCTTTAACCAACAACAGCTGCTGGACGTCTGCAGGAAAACAGTAAACACACACAGAGGGGTTACAAAGACATTTTAGAATTGAGCAAATAGTCTCCTGGACATACACTTTCAGAGTATCACTAGAACCAGATAATACAATAATGTAATCAACTTATGTGACCATGAACACATGAACCATTTTAAGCTGCAAAATCCATGACTTTTACTTGTACTTTAAGTTGAAATATTTCCTGTCATCATCAGGTTTCACATAGTTTAAACCTGACTGAGGTTCTCTGGTCTTCTTCCCATCACCACCCTCATCAGTGTCAGAAGAGTATCCAGTCTTCTCATCAGTAGACGATCTACAAGTATTAACAATTTATCTTCACCCACACACAAGCCAGGGTTGGGCCACATTGTGTGTGGGAGTCCTCATATTACACATTCCTTAGCCCATCGATCAGCTCAGTGATTGGCTGAACCCGTCGGACTTCAATCAGCCACTTCCTTCACCAATTCACCCCCCTTCTTGAAGGCCGTTTATCTCTAAGACGGAGCTGGCAGTTGAAACTAGTTCTCTGTCAGGCTATGTGACATTTAACTGGGGCAAAAGCTATCCTTCAGAGTTCTAATACTTCTCACTGTGTTCAGACGAGTGCGATGAATGCACTAGAACTCACATATCCGCGTATAAGATGTGTTTAACATTGAATGAATATATTTTATTTACATGTACTTCATCTCATTGGAGCAGAGGCTGCAGTTAGCATACCCTGCCTTATCAATGTATTTAAAACACTGACAGCGGGAAGCTGTACTGCTCTCTCTTCACGTCTGTTTAGACCTCCACCTTTATCCAGGCCCAGCTCCACTCACATCTCAGCCCTGCGTCAAGCTGCGCTACACACACAACATCCTCTTCCTGAAGCTCTCTGACCTCATCATCTCATCAGTATCTGGGCCTCATGTTTCAAGTTATTATCACCACGAAATCGCCTCATTCTACTTTGAGTTAAACAAAAAAAACTGCAACCCGAACCGCCGGTGTTCCGGTTTAACGTTAATGAGTGACCGCGTGGACTGAACCGGAAGACGGAGGGTGATTCATGTTTCATCACGTTACGCTTTTTCCTCCTAATCTTGATAATGATGAGCGTTAGCTGTTGACAAAGTTCCGCATGCAGTGGACGTTAACTTAACCCAACAAGTCTGAACGGTAACGGAACTTAAACTTTAACGAGGGAAATGAAGACGGTGTAGACATCTTAACGCTGATTGGCCAGGACTCGACACGTGTCGCATCAAATATGTTTTATTGCGAAGATCACGACATCACATGTTCTCCTTGTCTCACTCCAATCTGAGAAGCGCTGGCGACACGTTTGCAGGTATTAAATCAGTTGAAGAAGAAAACGACGAATTGCAACAGAGTCTCACTCCAAACTACATTAAAAGTTATCAGCCGGAGCATGAACAGTGTTAAATAAAGTGAACCTACGTGCTCTTTGTATCCGGATTTCCGGGTTGAGAACAGCGTCCAGAAGTTCCCGTTGTCGCTTATTCGCCTCTTTTGAACGAGAGAGTTCCTCCTCGTACTCTGCTATCGTTCTTTCAAACAGACCAAATATCTCTTCAACAGCCGCAGTTCGTCGCTGGTTGATTAAAGATCTCAACATTTCTACTTTAGACATTTTCACTAAACCACAGAAAGTTTTCCTCCAGACGAACTCCGTTAAAAACACCGTTTACTCTCATTAAACTCTGACTAGCGCTGTGTTGGTCACTTCCGTGCCCGTCTGTCTGTTTCCAGGTAGCATGCTAAGCTAACTTCAATAGCTTTATAGGCTACCACGAGATTAGTCCTCGTCCTCTTCTTCTTCCTCTCCTCCTTCTTCTTCGTCTTCTTCTCATTCTTCTTCTGTCACTTTAATGGCGGACTACAAACCAATGTTTAAGGCGCCACCTACTGGACCGGAGTGTGTAACATCATGCCTTTATGACAGTTATCATTTAAACACAATCATCATGTTATTTATAAATATAATGAAACAATTAGAAATAAACTTCATATTGCAGTCATATTCTGGCCTTTTAACCCGTTCCATTCAAAATATTAAATAAAGCCCTTTTAAGCTGAACTTGTTTGTCCCCTGTCTCTAACAGTCCTTTGATGCTCCACTCCCTTCCTGTATCAACCACTCTGTTCTTCAGTCTCTCTTTCCACCCTGAACTTCCTCCACTCTATCAGCACATGTTCTACAGTTTCTTTACAGTTGCATATCTCACATTTATCCCACTCTGTCTTTTTCATGATGTGTATGTGTCATTGAGTCCTGTATGTCCGAACCTTAATCTGAAAGTAACATCTTCTTTTCTAATTTTACTTCCATCACTTCTCACTCTGACTGATGTCTGAATTGTGTTGTAATTTCTACCCTTATTGTCATTATTCCAAATTTCCTGCCAAGATGTCCCATCCAAAGCTTTTACCAGAGAATGTCGAGTCCTCCCAACCATTGTACAGGACAGTCGATGCTGTGTTTCCGTTAAGTCCACCCTGAATTCTAATCCAGTGTGATAGTGCTGACTCAGTTCTCCTCACATGTAATGGCAGTTGCCTGGATTTCACCAGCAATGCATTAATGGGTGTGGTTTTGACTCTGGAGATGAGTCAGAGGAGAACCATCCAGAAGAAAAGGTGAACAGATAAAAGTCCATTCAGACAGGTTCTAGTTGACAAGAAAATAGTAAGAGATGAAGCGAGTCAGTGCCTTTGTGTTCCGACTGGACCCCACTAATCACGTTTTATTATCCAATGCAGTGGTTCTCAAACTGTGGGGCGCGGTGGTATTACAGGTGGGGCGCAGGGGGAAATACAGAATATATATATATATATATATATATATATATATATATATATATATATATATATATATATATATATATATATATATATATATATATTATTTTTAAAGTAATTAATAAATACATGGCGAAATGCCTGTACTTTCGTGTAAATGTTTACGTTACGCCGTTAACAGGTTACGCATGCGCGACGGCCATGATCCTTGGCGACTCGCATGTGTGGCTTAGTGTTCCAAATGAAGAGACATTTGGCAGGCGGGAACAGAAAAGCAACCGCAAGCGATGCATCCGAGACGAACAGCAAGCAGCCAAGAAGAACATATGATGACTATCTTGCTCTGGGTTTCACAGTGAACGCGGTAGGAGATGAGGAGAGACCAGTCTGTGTTTTATGTCTGAAAACTAGCTGCGGATAGTATGAAACTTATTTTGTTTCGTTTTTCATTGTTTTCTTGAAAAGATGTTGAGTGTAAAACAGGTTAATTGCAGCCAATTGCAAGCAGCTATTTTTTTGCCAAATTGTAGTTCTTTTTTGCACAGATACAACTTTATTTGCATTGTTCTAACAAAGCGATTGCACATTTTATTAGTTTTTGTCTGATGGAGCAATCTGGTTTACTTAAAAGTGATTGCAATTTTCTTTATTCTATTATTTGAAAAAGCACAGACGGAGGAGTCACAAAATGTTGTTTCAATATAAATTCAACCATTTTGTTACAATTTAGTTGGGGCGGTGGGGCATGAACATTTTTCTTCCTCCAAAGTGGAGCGCAACAGAAAATGTTTGAGAACCACTGATCGAATGTATTACACTACTGGTATAATATAGTATAGATTTATTTCTTTAAGAAAAAGTGTTGATTTCAAACGAGTACAAAAAAAAAGTACGTTTGGTTTAATTTTTGGACCCCTCAAGACATCAGTATGAACAAAACATACCGAGCGATGAATTATTTTCTGGGTATTTTTGCATGTTGGTAGGCCTGAGTGTGTCTTTTGCCGTGTTCATTATCGGGACGGACAAGATCCTTATTGCATTAATCATGCGTCACATTGAACATATGAACTCACATTAAGACGAGATTCTCTTCTGCCCTGAATTAAAAAGCAGGCAAGACATTAAATAAAGCTCCCATTTCTATTTACTGTCCCAAGACTAGATATTTACAAAATGACTTGACCTCTTTTATATTGGTCCCAACAAAGAGTCCCAAGAAAATGAACAATTTCAAATAAAAACAGCATCAATGTGAATTACAGATGCCAGTTACTACACACAATCCTCTTGTTTATGTAAGTATATATTTGTATTCATCCATCTATTTGTCCCATTCATATCCCAGATCTCGTTTCTTTTTCTCATTAAATGTGTGCAATACTGTTGGGGATACTTTTACACACACCCCTCATTTTCAGACGTGCAGTATATAGTACTATGTTTTATTTGTGTCACCACATTTTATCTTACTACATAGTGTTCTTATTGCAACTAATGCTTTTATTGCTGAGCCGACCTGTTCTCATCAAACACATTTAATTCTGCTGTTGACCATGTGAACCAACATGAGACAATGTACACAATTGGTGTACCAAGTGCTGCAAGTGCTTTTGTATTTGTCCATCATGTCGACACCTTGTGGTGCTCCATCTTCTGCAGGTTAAACAAATTACAGGGCTGACGTGACTGCTGGTGACTGTGTGTGTTCATCTTTCACAGCAAAGACTCCCTGGGTTAGAAGCAGAGCTGACGCTACTATTCCCTGTGTTACCCAGATTCATATGGCACATAAAGTGAACATGACAAAGGGTCCTTTGTTCTCCAGTGGTGCATATATGCTCTCCCATGGTCCTATATGTTCCCTCCACGCATTATCACTGTACGACGCTTGGTCAGGACCCATTGGCATCACTTAGGTTTCAGCAGCAAAACTACTTTAGATTTAGTTAGGTTTAGGAAAATATCATGGTTTGGGCTAAAATAAGCATGTTTTTGAACATCGGTTCCGCAGCTCTATAAAGCACATCATGAGAACCTGAAAAGGATGTGACCTAGCTATATTTGCTAAATAGGACATGAGCTATAGTGGGAACTTGTCAAAAGGAACAAGGCATGGAGTTGAACGCAGAGACCTAAGAAAAATGTGTCCCTGACAACATAAAGCAACTTAAAGCATTTTGAAGCCGGATTCATCCTCTGGGGACCTTGAATGTCTGTAGAAAATGATATGGCAATGCATCTCATAGTTGTTGAGATATTTTAGTGGTGCACCAACAGACTGAATGAAGAACAATGATCACCATGTTCACCCTCTTAGGTTGTGTTACATCAGCTTCCTCAAACAATCAATGTTTAGATCTAGATACCTGTACAACATATATGTATAATATATATTAAATATGGCTATATTTAAACTGACTGGTGTTTCGACTGCATGCTGTGTTTTATGTGCCGATAGATCTTTTATTATTCCAGCCCACACTGGGAGAGACACAGAAGTGCTGCACCCTTTGATGTAGATAACTAATATATCCACGACATAGGCTACTGTATGTCGTCATGTGAACCAACCGCCTTTTCCCAGGTACCTCTGTTGCCATGGTAACCAGGCACGGTGACACTTCCTGGTCCATAAGCTCCGGTGGTCTTCCTCTGTTGGGTCCCTTTGTGAGCTTTATGGGGGTTAATGCAGCACGGACGTTTAAGGCACAACCCCCTATGCTGCACACATCCCCTGCTGCATTGCAATAAGGAGTTGAGATAAAAGGCTGAATTCAACATCAACACTGCTCACTGAACATGACTCACTACATTTATAATTGATACACACATTCATAATGGATTCAAAGCACTGATAAATACTTTTTTTCAAAAAGAAAGTCATTGGTGGAATGACAGATAGCGGCTGTTTTACTCCTCATAATCAGAGCTCTCGTTGATCTCTGCAGCACACGAGCCCTTTGTGTTTTTATGAGCAGTGTGAAGGTCTGCAGGGTATTTACACACGGATACATATCTGATCTATGTACAGTTGTCTTACGCAATATGATGATTAAAGTCCCATGTATATCTCCTCTGGGCATGTTATTTTATTGGGTATGTGTCTCTCCGGGTACAGGAACAGGGCAAAGTGATGGATCTGGCTTTCCCCACAGACACCCTCATTAAATGCTGAGCTCCTGTGTACATAACATCCACATTTACTGAGATATGAGATATGCTGCACCATGAATCTCACCCAATCTAGAGATGGAAAATGTAGATATTTTACCCGAGGGTGTGGAGGAGAGGACGGCGGGGAAACAGATGAGGACCGTAAAGTGGAACTAGAAAAAGCATTTCCTGCTGAAAATGCGTTGGAATGCTGAAAACTGAAATTAATCGCAAAAACATTGCTTAAAATAGATATCCAATTCAAAAACAAATTGCAAAAAGCTTAATAATTCAAAGAGTTTAAAGATTACAAATATGAAAAGTCATATCACACCTCTCCTGAAAGAGCTGAACATTTTGACATTTGAACAGTTTCTGTGGCTTAAAAAAATTCATCAGTGGTGATATTTGTAGTAGTATAAGTTGTAGTAGAAGTATTATTTGTAGAAGTATTAGTAGCATTAGAATAACTACTAGTCGTACTATTAGTGATATTTGTAGTAGTAGTAGAAGTTGTAGTAGAAGTATTATTAGTAGTAGAAGTATTAGTAATTAGAAGAAGTAGTAGAAGACGTAGTATCAGTAGTCATAGTAATAGCTGTAGTATTGGTCGTAGTATTTAATATCACAGTAGTAGTAGTAATAGTAATGGCAGTAGAAGATGTAGCAGTAGTAGTAGTACTAGTAGCAGTCGTACTAATAGCTGTAGTAGTATTACTACTTTTAGTAGCATGAATAGTAGTAGTAGCAGTTGTCATATAAGTAATAGTAGTGGTAGTAATAGCAGTAGTGGTAGTAATAATATTGATGGTAGCAGTAATAGCAGTAGCAGTAGTAGTAATAGTAGCAACAGCAAAAGTTATAGTAGAAGTAGTAGTAGCAGTAGTAGTAACACTATATTAGCAGCAGCAGTAGTAGTTAGAGCATTCATTTTTTTAACAAAAAAGCCTAATTTTGAGCTTGTTTAAATACAGTTAATCCATGGGGCTTTTATTTTGAAAGGGTGGGGCTGGGTGGGGGAGTGAGGGGGAGAGGAGACATAATCATAATGTTTGACACACATAAACAGAGGTTATTAAATGACAGGCTTCATCACAAGCAGTTCAGTTAGAATTCACTCTCTGGGGCTTTTATTTTGAAATGGGGTGTGGTGTGTGTGTGTGGGGGGGCGGGGTGGAGGAGGAGTGGGGAAAGACCTCTAAAGATCCCTAAGACCTGAATGACTGTATGAGAGAGACACACAGAGCGAGAGGGAGAGGAGTGTATGTGCGCGCGCGTGTGTCTGTGAGTCTGTGTGTTTATCAACATCACTAATTGGCTCAATCGCGAACACCTGTGTGCCTGAAGCCATTTGAAAATATTCTCCATAGAGATCCCATTGAAAATAAAAAGCTTAATAATTCAAAAAGTTTAAAGGTGTAAATAAAATATATTCATTCAATGTTAAATAATATGCGCTATACTTGTAAGCTTATATTGCGGAGTTGTGAGGTCACTGTAAGTAGGTCAAATACTCCGAGCAGGGCATTCCTGCACCTGCTCGCATGATAGAAACAGATACAGTGGCCCTGAAAGAAACACTTGCTTAAACCACCAGATTAGGGCGGAAACTGCCATCTTAGAGTAGGAGAAGAGTTCTCTTTATCTATTCACACAGAGACTTCGAAATAGCTTAGAACTGCACCCTTTCAGGCACCTTGAGTGTTAACAACATGCATACACACTGATGAGCCAGAGAAGGCGGGATCCGGACATGAGCCAGTGTGGGTGGAGATGCCCAGTGCTCCAACCAGGCTGCTGTTCTGCTAAACACAGCCCTGCCTGCAACTTTGCTTTAACCAATAGGCTTCCATCAGAAGAACCTATAACACGCATGCGCACTATGTCTAAGCCTTTTAGCTTTCACTTTTCTAGGTCCGTGCACATTTAACTGCTGGACATAATACTTCTGTTACAAATAAATGTTATTGCTTGAATTGAGCTAAACGCCTCGATCTCAGTCTGTTCACTCGAGTTAAATCCTCAACAAAGGTTAGAAATATGAAAAGTCATAGCAGACCTCTGGTGAAAGAGCTGAACATTTTAATAGTTGAACGGTTTCTGGAGCTTAAAATATGAAGGAGAAGAAGAGGTGCGACGGAAGAAATAGAAGAAGTTGAATAAAGATGTTGGAAAATAATAAAGAATAAAGAAAAGAATAAAGATTGTTGGAATGCTTAACAGCATTCCAACAATTATGTCTGCATGCCTGAATGTGAGTGATGGGAGTCTTGCATAAAAGTGTTTTGATAAAAAAAAGAACAAAAGCTGCAGTGATGTCCATTGTCTTCTGTGAACCTGTCGTAAGCATATCCTTTGATATTGATCTTTGAGCTACTTGGAGACAGAGTTGTCAACACATCTATGACATACGAGTTTATATGGTGAACTTAACTGCTATTGTAGTTTTAGTTACATTTCCAGCAGTTACTGAACACCAGAATCATTCATATGGAGTTTTCCTAATTCTCAAATCCACGGTTTTACTCTCTTTCAACATAGCAAATATTTTTTATGGCATACTAAACAATATGGTAGTATGGGTATTGGCACACACAGTATGTTCCAATACGCAGTATGTCAAATGCAGTGTGCCAAAAACAACAGAATGTCCCTCTGCATATGGTCGCATTTTGCATTATACAAGTCAGCATACTTCTCTGGCTATTCTGACCCACAATCCTCTGCGCCGCTGATATATGAGCAAGAGGGTCAAGGTTCGAGGTGCAATGTTATGACAAAGTATGTCCCAATGCATGCAACAGTATGTACTTTGCAAAGTAAAAAATAAAAAGTATGCAACGTTTGAAAGTATGCAGCAGTGAATAAATACAGGGAGTGCTCACAAGAGAAATGTAGAATCTGCGCGCTAGGTGTCAGTGTGACGCCACCCTGTAGCATTGATTGGACAGGTTGCATCCACTTAGCCCCAATAGTGTGAATGTCCTCGCGCTGGCTAGATCTCGTGATACCGACAGCTCACAAACAAAAGTGTCACAGCGAACCAGGAACCGTCTCTTTATCAAATAACAACAACAAAAAAACAAAATGACCGGCCTACCTGATTCGGAGGTAGGTGGAGAAAAGAAGTGGTGAGCGTCGTGGGAGGGCGGGCCTGGATTAGAAATGCATTTAGAGCCGGAAAACAAGTCCCTCCTCTGCTCTCAGTCCAGATTGAACCCAGTAAAGAGTGGACGCACTTCAGGATGAGACTCTCACATCTGAGAGTTTACATGTCTGTGTTTGTAACGGCTGTTTGAGATCGTTTGTGTGATACACCGTTATGATTGTGTCTTTAGGGAAAGAGGACCAACTTGCGCAAGCTCGGCTCTGAACGCATTGAGCACAACATGAGATTGAAGTTCAACCCACTGGCTCTGCTGCTGGACTCTTCTCTGGAGGGAGAATTTGACCTGGTCCAGAGAATCATCTATGAAGTAAGAAACATTTGCTATGTATTATAATAACATGGTTATAATGTTTAAAATCACAGTTGTTTTTCTGCTGTGTAAGTCAGCTTTTGCTGGTGCTGAACTGAAACTCTTTTAACTCATTGTGATTCCTCATTCACAGGTGGAAGATCCCAGTCTGCCCAACGATGAAGGAATCACTGCCCTACACAATGCTGTCTGTGCCGGACATACAGAGATCGTCAAGTTTCTGGTTCAGTTTGGTGTCAATGTCAATGCTGCTGACAGTGATGGCTGGTAAGTTCTCAGATCAGTCCAAACGGTTATCATTCGTCTCCATGTTGTTTTTTCTTCAACTTAACTTTGAGCATAATCTAGCAGTATGAGCTACAACAGAACTACTCCTAGTGGTTGGTGTTTCTCAGCTCCCACTCTCGTATCCTCTGTCCTTACCTCCTTTTTCACCCACCCTCTAACACAGGACCCCTCTTCACTGTGCTGCATCCTGTAACAATGTGCAAGTGTGCAAGTTCCTGGTGGAGTCTGGTGCAGCAGTGTTTGCTATGACTTACAGTGACATGCAAACGGCAGCTGATAAATGTGAAGAGATGGAGGAGGGCTACACCCAGTGCTCCCAGTTCCTCTACGGTCAGTAAAAGCGGTGTTATTATTTTACCTTATACGAATTTAATTTTAATTCTTTCCTGTGTCTTATGTTTCTGTGAAAAACTCACTATTAATTATTTTTCTGTTATTTTAAATCTGTGTACCCTAAGGTGTGCAAGAGAAGATGGGCATCATGAACAGGGGAGTGGTCTATGGTCTGTGGGACTACAGTGGTGAAAACCCCGATGAACTGATGTTCCGCGAGGGAGACTGCATGACCATCGTCCGAAGGGAGGACGAGGACGAGATAGACTGGTGGTGGGCGCACATGGCTGACACCGAGGGCTACATTCCCCGCAACCTCCTTGGGGTGAGTCACGAGTCACTGAAACTGTAATGAAGACGAGCGTGTTCATTATGTCATGAACAAATGTGCATTGTTGACATTGTTGTCTTCTTCTTGTCTCTTAACAGCTCTATCCCAGAATAAAGCCAAGACAGAGAACCTTGGCTTAAAACGCTGCGCATTCCAGTGTCCCAGAACTCTCCAAAACTCTCTCGCGCACACACACACACACACACACACACACACACGCACACACACACACACACACACACACACACACACACACACACACACAGGCAGGCTTTAACAGACTGGGGAAGAGAAGGGCACTGCTATAATGAAGAGAATGAGACAGACCAAACAATATGAAGGATCACCTATGAACTCTTTCTGGCACTTTTTTTTCTGTATCTACGACAGAGGGATTCTCCTTCACTTATTTTTCCAGGCCACACTGTGTACTTAAGACACCATTGACATTGTTTCCCTTTTATTCCACTGTTTTTTGCTGTTATGTAATTAGTGTCTGAAACTATTTCTGAACGGACAGAAACACAAATGTTGGGATGTAAATTGAACAAGCGGTATTCTTATTGCGAGACATTTTTACACTTTCAAATCGTCTTTTAAAACTACGTGGGGCTCTACAGTGCATGAGGCGAACAAGTGGAGGATGATGATGATGATGATTTAAAAATGCTCCTTTACCGTGACAATCTTTGGGGCGCCTGTTTTTCCACCATCACTGTTGAGTGACTGTGCCTCTTCATAACGGCACTAGAGGTGTAACGTTTCAGTTGTGACCGTCACTGTTCTGACTAAACAAAAACAAAATGAGATGATTGGTGGAAAGGACCTGCGATGAAGCTTTTGATTGATCTGTTGCTGTTTGTTCTGTGAAACCCAGAAAGCCAGTCTGCTTTCATACATTGTGGTTGAGATGCCATAGATACTGTGTATACATGTATTTGTGTTTTAAAAAAACTTGTGAAGTTACTGTAGGAATTATATTCTTATGAAAATGGACTTTCACGCTCTTTAGAAACCCTTTGACCAGGGAGGAGATGTCATGCAGTATGAAAAATAATATTTTATTACAGCCATTTCATGACGATATATTGTAAGAAGGCAAGCGTAACACCAGAAACCTTTGTAATAATCGGTAAGCGAATATGATGCTACATCCTAAAGTCAGAGACAATTTCTCAAGTCAAATAAAAGATAAAAAAGATGGAATTTATACAATAAGACTTCACAGTACCCATCACTTATCTGTCAATGCAGATGTATTTATTTTTGTTACTTTTTTGTTTAGCCCTTTTGTCAGTACTATAACCACAGATGTACTGTAGTGTTTCAAACATTTACAATAAAATACTTTGTACTAAGTTTTTATGGTCTGCTTGTATGACTACAAACACAGACCGGATTCCAGTTTTCTCATCGTTGTGATAAAGGTGAGTAGAAATATGTTGCTCTCAATGCATATTGTTGTTTTGTTACACTGTCGTTGCTGCCCCCTGCTGGACCGACGAGGACTGTTCACCTCCCAGAGCACCAATCCAAATATGGAAGAAGAGTCTGAGGTGTGAGCATGACAAGGATAGAGTGATGAACCCCTGTTGGATCATCGTCCTCGGTGTGTGCACCCATCTGGGCTGTGTGCCCATCGCCAACGCCGTAGACTTCGGAGGCTACTACTGTCCGTGCCATGGCTCCCACTACGATGCTTCAGGAAGGATAAGAAAGGGACCTGCTCCTCTAAAGCTGGAGGTTCCCTTCTATGAGTTCACTGAGGAGGACGTAGTCATAGTGGGATAAATACTGGAGCTCTGTCTCAGTTCCTCCCTGTAATATGTATTTTTAGATGGCTCCGTGTGAGAGTGACATAAAACGTGTGTATTTACTGTTGAAGACAAATTTCCAACTTTATGATTGAGCTATTGTCTTTTCCCTCGTAAAAAAGTGAGTTGTTTTTCTTTGATTGATCTGCATCACTTAGCTTGATGTCTTTTGATTCACTGACATTTTATTTATTGTTTTAATCTCTATAGATTTCTTTCATTCCGCACTATTTTTAGCATTTAGTATTTTCCAAACAGCATTATGTAACACAATGTATGAGGGCCGGGTGTGATCAGGGCCCCGTGCCACGTACGTGGCTAACTGATGTGTAGATTGCTTTTTCTCAGGATCTTTTTATGAGTTTGTGTCAGACAAGATGACAATTTTATACCAGCAATGGCAGCAGCAAAGAGTGCAAACTGCCAAGTAAGATAAAGAACTATTGTGTCACACTCCAGTCACTGATGGATTTAATCCTGACGAACAAAGTGTGCTATGTACAACTGTATGAACCAGTGAAATACACAAACCTTTTACTTTTTATTGATGAAATCATTTGACTACAATATACTGTGCACAGATGCAGGTAAAACCATCGTCTTAAACTGACATTACCATCAAATCAATCATCAATATAATCATCAAAACTATTTCAAACTGTACAGTTGGCGCTCATTCAGTGAATCACTTTTTGTATTGAAATCAGTGTAGTTGAACCGCGGTTAATCATGTGTAACTTCAGAGGTGACTCGTGCTGAAAGCTTTTATCACAAACGGAAACTTTACTGCAACCAGAACAGCTAAAGGGGATTGTTTCCTGTGTGGGTATTCATGTGTACCTTTAGATCTCTGTTGCGCACAAATCTCTTACAGCAAACTGAGCAGCTGAAAGGTTTCTTTCCTGTGTTGTGGCTCTGTAAATTTGAACGATTCTTAAAAGATTTCTTACAGACTGAGCAGCTGAAAGGTTTTTCTCCTGTGTGGGTTCTCATGTGGCTCTGTAAATGTGAACGCTGGTTAAAAGATTTCTTACAGACTGAGCAGCTGAAAGGATTTTCTCCTGTGTGGGTTCTCATGTGTATCTGTAATTTTGAACGCTGGTTAAAAGATTTCTTACAGACTGAGCAGCTGAAAGGTTTTTCTCCTGTGTGGGTTCTCATGTGTTTCTGTAAAGTTGAACGCCTGTTAAAAGATTTCTTACAGACTGAGCAGCTGAAAGGTTTTTCTCCTGTGTGGGTTCTCATGTGTGTCTGTAAATGTGAACGCTGGTTAAAAGATTTCTTACAGACTGAGCAGCTGAAAGGTTTTTCTCCTGTGTGGGTTCTCATGTGTATCTGTAATTTTGAACGCACGTTAAAAGATTTCTTACAGACTGAGCAGCTGAAAGGTTTTTCTCCTGTGTGGGTTCTCATGTGACTCTGTAAATTTGAACGCCGGTTAAAAGATTTCTTACAGACTGAGCAGCTGAAAGGTTTTTCTCCTGTGTGGGTTCTCATGTGACTCTGTAAATGTGAACGCCGGTTAAAAGATTTCTTACAGACTGAGCAGCTGAAAGGTTTTTCTCCTGTGTGGGTTCTCATGTGTATCTGTAATTTTGAACGCTCGTTAAAAGATTTCTTACAGACTGAGCAGCTGAAAGGTTTTTCTCCTGTGTGGGTTCTCATGTGTGTCTGTAAATTTGAACGCTCGTTAAAAGATTTCTTACAGACTGAGCAGCTGAAAGGTTTTTCTCCTGTGTGGGTTCTCATGTGTATCTGTAATTTTGAACGCCTGTTAAAAGATTTCTTACAGACTGAGCAGCTGAAAGGTTTTTCTCCTCTGTGGGTTCTCATGTGTATCTTCAGAGTTCCACTCTTGCCAAATGTTTTCTCACACTCAGAGCATCTAAAATGTTTTTCACCAGCGCTACATCTTGAATCACTGACACGGACTTCATCAGGTTTCACATAGTTTAAACCTGACTGAGGTTCTCTGGTCTTCTTCCCATCACCACCCTCATCAGTGTCAGAAGACTCTCCAGTCTTCTCAGCAGTATCTGGTTCTGGATGTCTATCTGGATCCAAGTTCCTGTCTGGTTCTGGTCCTCCACAGTCTTCTCCATCAGCTTCTGTTCCCATCTGTTTAGTTTGTCTTTGATGAAGCTGTGAGGACTGAGCTTCCTCTTCTTCATCTTCACTCTTCACAGGAGTCAATGAGAACTTGACATCAGCCTCCTCCAGACCTTGAAGCTGCTCTCCTTCCTGACTGGTGCAGAGTTCCTCCTGTTCTTCTTTAATGTGTGAGGGCTCTGGGTCCTCCTGGTCCAGACTGGAGCTCCACTCCTGCTGCTCAGAGGGAACCTCTTCTTTAACCAACAACAGCTGCTGGACGTCTGCAGGAAAACAGTAAACACACACAGAGGGGTTACAAAGACATTTTAGAATTGAGCAAATCGTCTCCTGGACATACACTTCCAGAGTATCACTAGAACCAGATAATACAATAATGTAATCAACTTATGTGACCATGAACACATGAACCATTTTAAGCTGCAAAATCCATGACTTTTACTTGTACTTTAAGTTGAAATATTTCCTGTCATCATCAGGTTTCACATAGTTTAAACCTGACTGAGGTTCTCTGGTCTTCTTCCCATCACCACCCTCATCAGTGTCAGAAGAGTATCCAGTCTTCTCATCAGTAGACGATCTACAAGTATTAACAATTTATCTTCACCCACACACAAGCCAGGGTTGGGCCACATTGTGTGTGAGAGTCCTCATATTACACATTCCTTAGCCCATCGATCAGCTCAGTGATTGGCTGAACCCGTCGGACTTCAGTCAGCCACTTCCTTCACCAATTCACCCCCCTTCTTGAAGGCTGTTTATCTCTAAGACGGAGCTGGCAGTTGAAACTAGTTCTCTGTCAGGCTATGTGACATTTAACTGGGGCAAAAGCTATCCTTCAGAGTTCTAATACTTCTCACTGTGTTCAGACGAGTGCGATGAATGCACTAGAACTCACATATCCGCGTATAAGATGTGTTTAACATTGAATGAATATATTTTATTTACATGTACTTCGTCTCATTGGAGCAGAGGCTGCAGTTAGCATACCCTGCCTTATCAATGCATTTAAAACACTGACAGCGGGAAGCTGTACTGCTCTCTCTTCACGTCTGTTTAGACCTCCACCTTTATCCAGGCCCAGCTCCACTCACATCTCAGCCCTGCGTCAAGCTGCGCTACACACACAACATCCTCTTCATCTCATCAGTATCTGGGCTTCATGTTTCAAGTTATTATCACCACGAAATCGCCTCATTCTACTTTGAGTTAAACAAAAAAAACTGCAACCCGAACCGCCGGTGTTCCGGTTTAACGTTAATGAGTGACCGCGTGGACTGAACCGGAACACGGAGGGTGATTCATGTTTCATCACGTTACGCTTTTTCCTCCCGATCTTGATAATGATGAGCGTTAGCCGTTGACAAAGTTCCGCATGCAGTGGACGTTAACTTAACCCAACAAGTCTGAACGGTAACGGAACTTAAACTTTAACGAGGGAAATGAAGACGGTGTAGACATCTTAACGCTGATTGGCCAGGACTCGACACGTCGCATCAAATATGTTTCATTGCGAAGATCACGACATCACATGTTCTCACTCCAATCTGAGAAACGCTGGCGACACGTTTGCAGGTATTACATCAGTTGAAGAAGAAAACGACGAATTGCAACAGAGTCTCACTCCAAACTACATTAAAAGTTATCAGCCGGAGCATGAACAGTGTTAAATAAAGTGAACCTACGTGCTCTTTGTATCCGGATTTCCGGGTTGAGAACAGCGTCCAGAAGTTCCCGTTGTCGCTTATTCGCCTCTTTTGAACGAGAGAGTTCCTCCTCGTACTCTGCTATCGTTCTTTCAAACAGACCAAATATCTCTTCAACAGCCGCAGTTCGTCGCTGGTTGATTAAAGATCTCAACATTTCTACTTTAGACATTTTCACTAAACCACAGAAAGTTGTCCTCCAGACGAACTCCGTTAAAAACACCGTTTACTCTCATTAAACTCTGACTAGCGCTGTGTTGGTCACTTCCGTCCCCGTCTGTCTGTTTCCAGGTAGCATGCTAAGCTAACTTCAATAGCTTTATAGGCTACCACGAGATTAGTCCTCGTCCTCTTCTTCTTCCTCTCCTCCTTCTTCTTCGTCTTCTTCTCATTCTTCTTCTGTCACTTTAATGGCGGACTACAAACCAATGTTTAAGGCGCCACCTACTGGACCGGAGTGTGTAACATCATGCCTTTATGACAGTTATCATTTAAACACAATAATAATGTCATTTATAAATATAATGAAACAATGAGAAATAAACTTCATATTGCAGTCATATTCTGGCCTTTTAACCCGTTCCATTCAAAATATTAAATAAAGCCCTTTTAAGCTGAACTTGTTTGTCCCCTGTCTCTAACAGTCCTTTGATGCTCCACTCCCTTCCTGTATCTACCACTCTGTTCTTCAGTCTTTCTCTTTCCACCCTGAACTTCCTCCACTCTATCAGCTCATGTTCTACAGTTTCTTTACAGTTGCATATCTCACATTTAGCCCACTCTGTCTTTTTCATGATGTGTATGTGTCATTGAGTCCTGTATGTCCGAACCTTAATCTGAAAGTAACATCTTCTTTTCTACTTTTACTTCCATCACTTCTCACTCTGACTGATGTCTGAATTGTGTTGTAATTTCTACCCTGATTGTCATTATTCCAAATTTCCTGCCAAGATGTCCCATCCAAAGCTTTTACCAGAGAATGTCGAGTACTCCCAACCATTGTACAGGACAGTCGATGCTGTGTTTCCGTTAAGTCCACCCTGAATTCTAATCCAGTGTGATAGTGCTGACTCAGTTCTCCTCACATGTAATGGCAGTTGCCTGGATTTCACCAGCAATGCATTAATGGGTGTGGTTTTGACTCTGGAGATGAGTCAGAGGAGAACCATCCAGAAGAAAAGGTGAACAGATAAAAGTCCATTCAGACAGGTTCTAGTTGACAAGAAAATAGTAAGAGATGAAGCGAGTCAGTGCCTTTGTGTTCCGACTGGACCCCACTAATCACGTTTTATTATCCAATGCAGTGGTTCTCAAACTGTGGGGCGCGGTGGTATTACAGGTGGGGCGCAGGGGGAAATACAGAATATATATATATATATATATATATATATATTATTTTTAAAGTAATTAATAAATACATGGCGAAATGCCTGTACTTTCGTGTAAATGTTTATGTAGTGGCCATTTGTCGGCTAAATCAAACTTAAACAAATAATAATCAAACGCCACTGATGCACCGTGGTCGGTATCTTTACGCAGCCAGAAGAGAGTAAAATGTCCAAGCAGGATTCAATTTTGGTGTATTTATTAAATAAAGCAAATAAAACAAGCAAACAAACTAATTAACAAACTCCTGTCGTGCTGTCTCTCCTGTCCTGTGTAGCTGGTAAAAACTATACGCCCACCCCGGTGCATGCTGGTCCTACCTTGCCACTCGTTTAAATAGCAACAGGTGCCCACAGTAATTACCCAAAAAATAATAGAAACAAACAAATTACTATTAAAGAGAAAAATAATCTTAACATATGAAACATCTACAATAATTAAACAATACTACTTATAAATGAAATAACAAAATACAATATCAAATAAATAGCTCCAACATTCCAGCCCCTAATTGTGCATAATATCACAATTATTATTCTCAAACGAGCTATTCCTATAATAAACATGACCTAAAGTTAATCTTCTTCTTGACTCCTACAACAAAAAGAAAGATTAGAGAGAGAGAAAATAGAGGTCGAGAAAACATCAGTCCATGATGTTTAGTCTGCTGCTTCCAAAAGCAGACAGAGCTTCGTCACCGGCCTCTCCAGAATGCTGGTCCTGGTTTGAAGTCGCACAGACCGCACCAGCCCCTTTGTATCTGGTCTTGCCTCCAAAACTTTTCCCATCATCCAAGATCCTCTTGGAGCTGTAGAGTCCGCAACAAGGACAATGTCTCCAGCAGTGAGGCTTCTTCTTGGCCTTGTCCACTTTTGTCTCTCTTGCATTATAGGCAGGTACTCAGAGATCCATCTCTTCCAGAAGAGTTCAGCCATGTACTGTACTTGCTTCCACCTTTTCTTGATGTACAGATCACTTTGAATGAATAGTCCTGGTGGCATGATTGGTTTGCCTTTTAACATTAGAATGTGGTTTGGTGTGAGAGCTTCAAGGTCATCTGGGTCATCTGAGACTTTTGTGATGGGTCTGTCATTTAGAATTGCTTCAACCTCACAGAAAATAGTCTGGAGCCCTTCATCGTCCAGAATTTGCTGTTGCAGAACTGAGGTGAGAACACCTTTCACTGAACGAATCAGGCGCTCCCAGATGCCGCCTTGATGGGAAGCTGCTGGGGTGTTAAAGTTCCATTTTATGCCATCCTGGACCAAAGCCCTTTGAATTTTGTCATGATTCAGAACAGCCAGACTTTCCTTCAGCTCCCGGTTGGCTCCAACAAAGTTTGTGCCATTATCCGACCTGATAGTGGAGACTGCACCTCGTCTACAGATGAACCTTCGTACTGCATTTATACAGGAGTCTGTGTCTAGTGTATATGCCACTTCCAAATGCACAGCACGACTGGTAAGACAGGTGAAAAGCACTCCATATCTCTTCAGAAGACTTCTTCCTCTTTTAACACTGATGGGCCCAAAATAGTCAACTCCAACATTTGTAAAAGGAGCTTTATCAGGCAACACTCTCTCCTCCGGCAAGTCTGCCATCTTCTGTTCACCAAGCTTTCCTCTGTTGCGTCTACAAACAACACAGTCAGATATGACTTTCCTGGCAGCGGAATTTGCATTGATGATCCAGTACTTTTGCCGTGACCTTGACAGCATGTGATTTCTTCCAGCATGTCCCAGCTGATGATGGATATGGCGCAAAATCAGCGTGGATACATGCAGGTCTTTGGACAAAATAACTGGATGTTTGGATTCTGCTGGCAGTGCTGCTTTACTCAGCCGACCACCAACTCTGAGAATTTCATCATCCATTACTGGGTCTAGTTTGTACAGCGGACTTTCTTTGTGGATGTTTTTAAAGCATCCTTTCAGTGAGGCAATTTCAGCTTTGAACTTGTGTCGTTGTACATATTGAATGATTGACTGCTCTGCCTTAGCAAGATCTTCAGGTGTTATTCTTTGTCCTTTGAGTGTGGCTTTAAAGCTTTGAACTTTTCTTTCCACTTCATGCTCCCGATTCTTCAGATCGTCCTTTCTGAGGCCTGCAGAAGCACAAAACTCCTTTCTCTTCTGTCCCAATAACAAGAGACGTTCCTTGACCTTCAGAAACCAAGCCACAGATGTTTTTAGTCTAGTCCAAGATGAAAAATAGTAGATCAGGTGGTTGGTGGCATTTTCCAAATCCTTGATGATAGCATTTACCATTAAGTCCCTTTTGACCTCTGGGTCATCTGCAGAAATCACATCAAGATTCCCATCAAGTTTAGGCCACTCCTTCTTTGACTGATAGAGAAACTCAGGTCCACTTATCCATCTCCTGCCTTTCAGGAAATCCTCAGCTCTCATTCCTCTTGATGCTTCATCTGCTGGATTATCCTTGGAACCCACATATCTCCACTGATCTACATCTGCTGCTTCTCTGATGAAAGAGGTTCTGTTTGCCACAAAAGTGTGGAATCGTCTGGTTTCACTAGAGATATACTTAAGGACTGTTGTGCTGTCCGTCCAGAAGACTGACTTCTCCAGCTTGAGTTGCAACTCCTTCCGAAGCATTTTATCCACACGAACTGCAAGAACTGCGGCTGTGAGTTCCAGTCGAGGAATTGTGGTCTGCTTTAGTGGGGCAACTCTGGCCTTTCCCAAGAGAAATGCAACATGTACTTTATCATCAGTTTCCAATCTCACGTAAGACACAGTTCCATAGCCAACTTGACTGGCATCAGAAAAGTGGTGAAGTTGTGCTGTAGCAGGTTCTCCAAAGTCTCTGGGCTTAATACAGCGGTCCACTTTGAACTCAGACATCCTTTGCAGGTCCTCAAGCCAATTAGACCATTGTTCAGCGAAAGAGTGGGAAATAGTGTCATCCCAACCCAAGTTTCTCCTACAAAGCTCCTGCAGTAACAGCTTGGCTGGCATGCTGAATGGGGCTAGAAATCCCAAAGGGTCATAAAGTGAGCTGACCACTGACAAAATGCCTCTTCTGGTGTTTGGCTGTTGTTGTAGTGATGTCCTGAACTTGAACTTGTCAGTTTCAATGCACCACTCTAGTCCTAGTGCTCGCTCCATTGGAAGTTGGTCTGTATCCAAATCCAGTTCCACCATTTCTTTTGGTCTTTTGTCCTCAGCGATTGACAGCAGCACTGTGCGGCTGTTGCTGATCCATCTTGAAAGATTGAATCCTCCTTTATGACAGAGCGCATTCAAATCTTTGATTATTTGCAGTGCCTCCTCCTCTGACGCCATGGATTTCAGGCAGTCATCCACATAAAAATTATGTTTGACTGTATTTGTCACTTCTGGAGGGAAATGTTGGACATTATCATCTGCAGTTCTCCTCAAAGCATAATTTGCACAACTTGGTGAGGATACAGCTCCAAACAGATGTACTTTCATCCGATACTCCAGTGGAGACTGCGCAGTGTCACCATCAGACCACCAGAGGAAGCGGAGAAAGTTGATGTGCTTTTCTGAGACACGAACTTGATGAAACATGGCTTGGATGTCGGCCATTACTGCAACGGGCTCTTGCCTAAATCGGACGAGGACTCCAATAAGAGTGTTAGTGAGATCAGGTCCCTGCAAGAGCTGGCAGTTCAGTGATGTCCCTTTAAAAGTTGCTCCACAATCAAAAACAACTCTTAGTTTGCCTTTTCTGGGATGATAGACTCCATGATGAGGGATATACCACACCTTTCCATCACTTTGTTCGAGTTGATCAGCAGGTACCATCTCAGCATATCCTTGAGTTATCATGTTGTTTAGGAATGCGGTATATTCCTCCTTAAATGGAACATTCTTGACAAATTTTCTTTTCAGGCTTCGGAGGCGCTGTTCTGCAACACAGCGATTGTTAGGCAAGACAGAATTTTCCTGTCTGAAAGGTAAGTCAATACAGTAATGGTTTCCAGTTAATACTGTTGTGTTGCTCATAACATTCATGAACTTGAGGTCTTCTCTGGACATTTCAATCTGCTCCTCTGATGATCTCTCATTAAAGTCATGGTTATACTGTTTAACCAGCATTCCTTGCAGATGTTCCACAGAGATTCGGTTGGCTGTTACAGCAGGGCAGCCACTCTTACTCCTACTGCTCTCGCCGCGAAGTGGACCATTAATGACCCAACCAACTCTGGTTCTGACCGCATAAGGTCCTTCATCCTGGCTGTTTATCAGCTCCCAAGGCTCCATCACTTTTGGAGCATCAGTTCCAATTAGTAGCTCAACACCTGCGTCAATGTCGTGGAGCTTAACATCCTTGAGGTAAGACCATTGATCAAGATCCTCCTCCCGTGGGACGTTGAGTGCAGAAACAGGCATGCTCCTTTGAGTTAAAACATCAGGTAACTCAATGAAATCGTTTGTGCTCATACCAGACACTTCAAGGCCTGACAGAATATGTGCATTTACGATCTTCTTTTGATTCATTGTTCTCAGCAGAATACTAGTCCGTTTACCCTTCAAGTTCAGTTTTTTTGCCAAGTCCTCTGTACAGAATGTGCCAGAACTCCCTGGATCCAAGAAGGCATATGTCTGCACCGTTTTGTTACCTCTCTGGCTCTTGACTTTGACTGCGACAATAGAAAAGATGGAATTATCTTCATAACCAGCCCCGATATGGCCGCAGGTTTGAGACATGGTGGTTGAGACGCTTGGAGGGCTCACAGACTGTTGGGCTTGTTGAAAGGTTGTTCTTTTGTCTTGCCACTCTATGTGAAGGACTCCTGGGTGCTTTTGGTGACACACATTGCAATCCAAGCGACTCCTACAGTCTTTGCTTGTGTGGCCTACTTTCAGGCAACCAAAACAAATACCCTGTTCTTTGATAAAGTTAATTTTATCACGATGTCCTTTAACTTTAAACTGTGAGCATTTATCCAATGAGTGACGACTTTGTTTACAAAACAGACAGTTGTGAAGAGAGGAAGACGTCTTGTTTCCTGTGTACTGAGTGATGACTCCTTCTTTCACTGCAGTAACATTGGTGGCAAAGCTGCTTCCTTTTTTCCTTTGCTTCAAGTAACTAACGTTGGAGACCTTCAAGTTGGTAGGTTGTGAGTCCTGAATGTTGCCAAAAAGTGGATCTGAGGCAATTCTGACTTGTTTTTCAATGAAAGCAACAAGATCCTCAAACAGTGCTCTCCGGCCACGTCGCTCTTGCAGATCACAAGCAACATTTCTCCACCGTTCCCTTAACTTATAAGGAAGTTTCAAGATGATGCTCCTCATATTAGATGGTAGGTCCAGTTCCTTCATATGCATCATTTGCTCTGTTAGATTTGAGCATCCTCGAAGAAACAGGGAAAATGATTGCAATGCTTTAAGATCTTCACTTTTAACAGGCGTCCAGCTGAGAAGCTTTTCCATATACGTAGATGCAATTTTGTATTCGTTTCCAAAGTGCTCTGCGAGAAGACTTTTGGCTCTGTGGTATCCCTGATCTGAAGGTAGATGTTGACAACTGCACACCAAGTCTCTTGGCTGCCCCCTGGTGTATTGTTCGAGAAAGTGCAAACAGTCACTCCAATTAGTTGTCTTCTCCTCCACTCCATTTTCAAAAGCTCTGATAAAAGACCTGTACTGAAGAGGGTCTCCATCAAACACAGGAATGTTTCTTACAGGCAGGACAGAGCACAGATTTTGCTGGACCAGCAGAGCAGCGATGTCATTTTGTCTTTGCATCACATTTACAATGTCATTCTGATGGGGTTGAGGTTGCACCAGTCCTGCTTGACTTTCATTCACAGTTTGTGTCGTTTGACCTGGAGAATCAGTCTTTACGAGCATCTCATCAATTTGTGTGTTTGACCTTTGTTTAGGCCTAACAACCTGTGGTTGCATTATGGGATCAGACACAGAAATAACATCCTTTTCAACAGGAACAAAGGTGTAGGCATGGGGATTTAATAGTCTTGCTTCTTTGAACTTGTTCCTTTCAACATAAGAGTTCATTCCGTCTGAACATTTTGAGCCACGCTGGGATGAATTTATTTCCAAGACATGAAGCTTTGCACTTGTAGCTGCCAATTCCGTTTCAAGTTCCAATTGTTCCTTTTCTTTCTTCAACTTTTCCTTTTCCCTCTCCAACTTTTCCTTTTCCCTCTCCAACTTTTCCTCCTGAGCTTCGATTAGATGTTTCCTTTTTAGAGCAGCAACGCGCTCCATCAGAGCTGCCTTGTCAGCCTCAGCTCTAATGCGTGCAGATGATGTTGATGAAATCCGTGATAGCTGGGAATGTGTCTTTACAGAGTTCATCTTTACACTTAACACATTAGAAGCACTATCTTCAGGGTTTATTTCATCTGCAACACTTTGGTGGTCGAGAGAATCTTTATATGGCTGCACATATGGGTAACCCATTTCAGACAGCCAGCCTTTTACCTTTTCAGTGAAGTCATAGAACATTGTCATTTTTTCTTTGAAGTACAGATTTTGCCTTGTAACTTCATCTTGAGGTAAAGGTAAGCTCACAAAAGATGTATGCATGTCATTTGCATCTTGGTAACACTTGATGAATGTAAAAAGCTCAGCATTCACTGAATTTACATTTTTATTGGAAGTCATTAAATCACTTATGTTTCTCAAACACTTTTTGGCTTGTTTGCACTTTGCGGTCCTCTTTTGCTGGTACATTTCCGTGTAGAACTCCAAGCCTTTAGAAGTCATTTTAATGTCTCTTCTTGCTGACGGCCTTTCAACATCCGTCGCCTGAACGTCAGACATTTTGAACACTTCTTCCAAACTGCTTGTCACACATCAATCAAATCCGTCGGACGTGAATGCAGGTAAAGTGCAGCAAAAAACAGCAAAGGCGCTTACAGGCCGCTCCTCCAATTCACCACACACACACTGAAGTCGGGCTTTTTAATGAATGAAAGCCGCCGATAGTGGTGCGCGGGTGTTGCGCAATGTCCTTTGTAGCGATTCAACGCAGTCAGGCTTAAACATCCAGAAGCACGTACATCACTGTGAATACAGACTTTTAAACTCCACTCGTTTCACCGTCTTCCTATACGGCAGTCGTATCACGTACCCGTTTCTTCTGAGATGTTTCAGCGCTGTGTTGATCTGGTCCAAAGCAGTTGTCCCGCTGATATTGAATCCAAGAGTGATGAATGAAACAATCCTCTTTGATCATCCATACGAAATCCAAAAACGATCCAACCCGTTGTGGCTGTGGTGGGATCGGTCCTTTGAGTCCAAGAGCTAAGCTTTTACTTTAGTCCAAGGGCGTAGTTTTTACTTTATGTAGTGGCCATTTGTCGGCTAAATCAAACTTAAACAAATAATAATCAAACGCCACTGATGCACCGTGGTCGGTATCTTTACGCAGCCAGAAGAGAGTAAAATGTCCAAGCAGGATTCAATTTTGGTGTATTTATTAAATAAAGCAAATAAAACAAGCAAACAAACTAATTAACAAACTCCTGTCGTGCTGTCTCTCCTGTCCTGTGTAGCTGGTAAAAACTATACGCCCACCCCGGTGCATGCTGGTCCTACCTTGCCACTCGTTTAAATAGCAACAGGTGCCCACAGTAATTACCCAAAAAATAATAGAAACAAACAAATTACTATTAAAGAGAAAAATAATCTTAACATATGAAACATCTACAATAATTAAACAATACTACTTATAAATGAAATAACAAAATACAATATCAAATAAATAGCTCCAACAGTTTACGTTACGCCGTTAACAGGTTACGCATGCGCGACGGCCATGATCCTTGGCGACTCACATGTGTGGCTTAGTGTTCCAAATGAAGAGACATTTGGCAGGCGGGAACAGTGTGGCCTGAGTGTGTCTTTTGCCGTGTTCATTATCGGGACGGACAAGATCCTTATTGCATTAATCATGCGTCACATTGAACATATGAACTCACATTAAGACGAGATTCTCTTCTGCCCTGAATTAAAAAGCAGGCAAGACATTAAATAAAGCTCCCATTTCTATTTACTGTCCCAAGACTAGATATTTACAAAATGACGTGACCTCTTTTATATTGGTCCCAACAAAGAGTCCCAAGAAAATGAACAATTTCAAATAAAAACAGCATCAATGTGAATTACAGATGCCAGTTACTACACACAATCCTCTTGTTTATGTAAGTATATATTTGTATTCATCCATCTATTTGTCCCATTCATATCCCAGATCTCGTTTCTTTTTCTCATTAAATGTGTGCAATACTGTTGGGGATACTTTTACACACACCCCTCATTTTCAGACGTGCAGTATATAGTACTATGTTTTATTTGTGTCACCACATTTTATCTTACTACATAGTGTTCTTATTGCAACTAATGCTTTTATTGCTGAGCCGACCTGTTCTCATCAAACACATTTAATTGTGCTGTTGATCATGTGAACCAACATGAGACAATGTACACAATTGGTGTACCAAGTGCTGCAAGTGCTTTTGTATTTGTCCATCATGTCGACACCTTGTGGTGCTCCATCTTCTGCAGGTTAAACAAATTACAGGGCTGACGTGACTGCTGGTGACTGTGTGTGTTCATCTTTCACACCAAAGACTCCCTGGGTTAGAAGCAGAGCTGACGCTACTATTCCCTGTGTTACCGAGATTCATATGGCACATAAAGTGAACATGACAAAGGGTCCTTTGTTCTCCAGTGGTGCATATATGCTCTCCCATGGTCCTATATGTTCCCTCCACGCATTATCACTGTACGACGCTTGGTCAGGACCCATTGGCATCACTTAGGTTTCAGCAGCAAAAGTACTTTAGATTTAGTTAGGTTTAGGAAAATATCATGGTTTGGGCTAAAATAAGCATGTTTTTGAACATCGGTTCCGCAGCTCTATAAAGCACATCATGAGAACCTGAAAAGGATGTGACCTAGCTATATTTGCTAAATAGGACATGAGCTATAGTGGGAACTTGTCAAAAGGAACAAGGCATGGAGTTGAACGCAGAGACCTGAGAAAAATGTGTCCCTGACAACATAAAGCAACTTAAAGCATTTTGAAGCCGGATTCATCCTCTGGGGACCTTGAATGTCGGTAGAAAATGATATGGCAATGCATATCATAGTTGTTGAGATATTTTAGTGGTGCACCAACAGACTGAATGAAGAACAATGATCACCATGTTCACCCTCTTAGGTTGTGTTACATCAGCTTCCTCAATCAATCAATGTTTAGATCTAGATACCTGTACAACATATATGTATAATATATATTAAATATGGCTATATTTAAACTGACTGGTGTTTCTACTGCATGCTGTGTTTTATGTGCCGATAGATCTTTTATTATTCCAGCCCACACTGGGAGAGACACAGAAGTGCTGCACCCTTTGATGTAGATAACTAATATATCCACGACATAGGCTACTGTATGTCGTCATGTGAACCAACCGCCTTTTCCCAGGTACCTCTGTTGCCATGGGAACCAGGCACAGTGACACTTCCTGGTCCATAAGCTCCGGTGGTCTTCCTCTGTTGGGTCCCTTTGTGAGCTTTATGGGGGTTAATGCAGCACGGACGTTTAAGGCACAACCCCCTGTGCTGCACACATCCTCTGCTGCATTGCAATAAGGAGTTGAGATAAAAGGCTGAATTCAACATCAACACTGCTCACTGAACATGACTCACTACATTTATAATTGATACACACATTCATAATGGATTCAAAGCACTGATAAATACTTTTTTCAAAAAGAAAGTCATAGGTGGAATGACAGATAGCGGCTGTTTTACTCGTCATAATCAGAGCTCTCGTTGATCTCTGCAGCACACGAGCCCTTTGTGTTTTTATGAGCAGTGTGAAGGTCTGCAGGGTATTTACACACGGATACATATCTGATCTATGTGCAGTTGTCTTACGCAATATGATGATTAAAGTCCCATGTATATCTCCTCTGGGCATGTTATTTTATTGGGTATGTGTCTCTCCGGGTATAGGAACAGGGCAAAGTGATGGATCTGGCTTTCCCCACAGACACCCTCATTAAATGCTGAGCTCCTGTGTACATAACATCCACATTTACTGAGATATGAGATATGCTGCACCATGAATCTCACCCAATCTAGAGATGGAAAATGTAGATATTTTACCCGAGGGTGTGGAGGAGAGGACGGCGGGGAAACAGATGAGGACCGTAAAGTGGAACTAGAAAAAGCATTTCCTGCTGAAAATGCGTTGGAATGCTGAAAACTGAAATTAATCGCAAAAACATTGCTTAAAATAGATATCCAATTCAAAAACAAATTGCAAAAAGCTTAATAATTCAAAGAGTTTAAAGATTACAAATATGAAAAGTCATATCACACCTCTCCTGAAAGAGCTGAACATTTTGACATTTGAACAGTTTCTGTGGCTTAAAAAAATTCATCAGTGGTGATATTTGTAGTAGTATAAGTTGTAGTAGAAGTATTATTTGTAGAAGTATTAGTAGCATTAGAATAACTACTAGTCGTACTATTAGTGATATTTGTAGTAGTAGTAGAAGTTGTAGTAGAAGTATTATTAGTAGTAGAAGTATTAGTAATTAGAAGAAGTAGTAGAAGACGTAGTATCAGTAGTCATAGTAATAGCTGTAGTATTGGTCGTAGTATTTAATATCACAGTAGTAGTAGTAATAGTAATGGCAGTAGAAGATGTAGCAGTAGTAGTAGTACTAGTAGCAGTCGTACTAATAGCTGTAGTAGTATTACTACTTTTAGTAGCATGAATAGTAGTAGTAGCAGTTGTCATATAAGTAATAGTAGTGGTAGTAATAGCAGTAGTGGTAGTAATAATATTGATGGTAGCAGTAATAGCAGTAGCAGTAGTAGTAATAGTAGCAACAGCAAAAGTTATAGTAGAAGTAGTAGTAGCAGTAGTAGTAACACTATATTAGCAGCAGCAGTAGTAGTTAGAGCATTCATTTTTTTAACAAAAAAGCCTAATTTTGAGCTTGTTTAAATACAGTTAATCCATGGGGCTTTTATTTTGAAAGGGTGGGGCTGGGTGGGGGAGTGAGGGGGAGAGGAGACATAATCATAATGTTTGACACACATAAACAGAGGTTATTAAATGACAGGCTTCATCACAAGCAGTTCAGTTAGAATTCACTCTCTGGGGCTTTTATTTTGAAATGGGGTGTGGTGTGTGTGTGTGGGGGGGCGGGGTGGAGGAGGAGTGGGGAAAGACCTCTAAAGATCCCTAAGACCTGAATGACTGTATGAGAGAGACACACAGAGAGAGAGGGAGAGGAGTGTATGTGCGCGTGTGTCTGTGAGTCTGTGTGTTTATCAACATCACTAATTGGCTCAATCGCGAACACCTGTGTGCCTGAAGCCATTTGAAAATATTCTCCATAGAGATCCCATTGAAAATAAAAAGCTTAATAATTCAAAAAGTTTAAAGGTGTAAATAAAATATATTCATTCAATGTTAAATAATATGCGCTATACTTGTAAGCTTATATTGCGGAGTTGTGAGGTCACTGTAAGTAGGTCAAATACTCCGAGCAGGGCATTCCTGCACCTACTCGCATGATAGAAACAGATACAGTGGCCCTGAAAGAAACACTTGCTTAAACCACCAGATTAGGGCGGAAACTGCCATTTTAGAGTAGGAGAAGAGTTCTCTTTATCTATTCACACAGAGACTTCGAAATAGCTTAGAACTGCACCCTTTCCGGCACCTTGAGTGTTAACAACATGCATACACACTGATGAGCCAGAGAAGGCGGGATCCGGACATGAGCCAGTGTGGGTGGAGATGCCCAGTGCTCCAACCAGGCTGCTGTTCTGCTAAACACAGCCCTGCCTGCAACTTTGCTTTAACCAATAGGCTTCCATCAGAAGAACCTATAACACGCATGCGCACTATGTCTAAGCCTTTTAGCTTTCACTTTTCTAGGTCCGTGCACATTTAACTGCTGGACATAATACTTCTGTTACAAATAAATGTTATTGCTTGAATTGAGCTAAACGCCTCGATCTCAGTCTGTTCACTCGAGTTAAATCCTCAACAAAGGTTAGAAATATGAAAAGTCATAGCAGACCTCTGGTGAAAGAGCTGAACATTTTAATAGTTGAACGGTTTCTGGAGCTTAAAATATGAAGGAGAAGAAGAGGTGCGACGGAAGAAATAGAAGAAGTTGAATAAAGATGTTGGAAAATAATAAAGAATAAAGAAAAGAATAAAGATTGTTGGAATGCTTAACAGCATTCCAACAATTATGTCTGCATGCCTGAATGTGAGTGATGGGAGTCTTGCATAAAAGTGTTTTGATAAAAAAAAAGAACAAAAGCTGCAGTGATGTCCATTGTCTTCTGTGAACCTGTCGTAAGCATATCCTTTGATATTGATCTTTGAGCTACTTGGAGACAGAGTTGTCAACACATCTATGACATACGAGTTTATATGGTGAACTTAACTGCTATTGTAGTTTTAGTTACATTTCCAGCAGTTACTGAACACCAGAATCATTCATATGGAGTTTTCCTAATTCTCAAATCCACGGTTTTACTCTCTTTCAACATAGCAAATATTTTTTCTAGCATACTAAACAATATGGTAGTATGGGTATTGGCACACACAGTATGTTCCAATACGCAGTATGTCAAATGCAGTGTGCCAGAAACAACAGAATGTCCCTCTGCAAATGGTCGCATTTTGCATTATACAAGTCAGCATACTTCTCTGGCTATTCTGACCCACAATCCTCTGCGCCGCTGATATATGAGCAAGAGGGTCAAGGTTCGAGGTGCAATGTTATGACAAAGTATGTCCCAATGCATGCAACAGTATGTACTTTGCAAAGTAAAAAATAAAAAGTATGCGACGTTTGAAAGTATGCAGCAGTGAATAAATACAGGGAGTGCTCACAAGAGAAATGTAGAATCTGCGCGCTAGGTGTCAGTGTGACGCCACCCTGTAGCATTGATTGGACAGGTTGCATCCACTTAGCCCCAATAGTGTGAATGTCCTCGCGCTGGCTAGATCTCGTGATACTGACAGCTCACAAACAAAAGTGTCACAGCGAACCAGGAACCGTCTCTTTATCAAATAACAACAACAAAAAAACAAAATGACCGGCCTACCTGATTCGGAGGTAGGTGGAGAAAAGAAGTGGTGAGCGTCGTGGGAGGGCGGGCCTGGATTAGAAATGCATTTAGAGCCGGAAAACAAGTCCCTCCTCTGCTCTCAGTCCAGATTGAACCCAGTAAAGAGTGGACGCACTTCAGGATGAGACTCTCACATCTGAGAGTTTACATGTCTGTGTTTGTAACGGCTGTTTGAGATCGTTTGTGTGATACACCGTTATGATTGTGTCTTTAGGGAAAGAGGACCAACTTGCGCAAACTCGGCTCTGAACGCATTGAGCACAACATGAGATTGAAGTTCAACCCACTGGCTCTGCTGCTGGACTCTTCTCTGGAGGGAGAATTTGACCTGGTCCAGAGAATCATCTATGAAGTAAGAAACATTTGCTATGTATTATAATAACATGGTTATAATGTTTAAAATCACAGTTGTTTTTCTGCTGTGTAAGTCAGCTTTTGCTGGTGCTGAACTGAAACTCTTTTAACTCATTGTGATTCCTCATTCACAGGTGGAAGATCCCAGTCTGCCCAACGATGAAGGAATCACTGCCCTACACAATGCTGTCTGTGCCGGACATACAGAGTTCGTCAAGTTTCTGGTTCAGTTTGGTGTCAATGTCAATGCTGCTGACAGTGATGGCTGGTAAGTTCTCAGATCAGTCCAAACGGTTATCATTCGTCTCCATGTTGTTTTTTCTTCAACTTAACTTTGAGCATAATCTAGCAGTATGAGCTACAACAGAACTACTCCTAGTGGTTGGTGTTTCTCAGCTCCCACTCTCGTATCCTCTGTCCTTACCTCCTTTTTCACCCACCCTCTAACACAGGACCCCTCTTCACTGTGCTGCATCCTGTAACAATGTGCAAGTGTGCAAGTTCCTGGTGGAGTCTGGTGCAGCAGTGTTTGCTATGACTTACAGTGACATGCAAACGGCAGCTGATAAATGTGAAGAGATGGAGGAGGGCTACACCCAGTGCTCCCAGTTCCTCTACGGTCAGTAAAAGCGGTGTTATTATTTTACCTTATACGAATTTAGTTTTAATTCTTTCCTGTGTCTTATGTTTCTGTGAAAAACTCACTATTAATTATTTTTCTGTTATTTTAAAACTGTGTACCCTAAGGTGTGCAAGAGAAGATGGGCATCATGAACAGGGGAGTGGTCTATGGTCTGTGGGACTACAGTGGTGAAAACCCCGATGAACTGATGTTCCGCGAGGGAGACTGCATGACCATCGTCCGAAGGGAGGACGAGGACGAGATAGACTGGTGGTGGGCGCACATGGCTGACACCGAGGGGTACATTCCCCGCAACCTCCTTGGGGTGAGTCACGAGTCACTGAAACTGTAATGAAGACAAGCGTGTTCATTATGTCATGAACAAATGTGCATTGTTGACATTGTTGTCTTCTTCTTGTCTCTTAACAGCTCTATCCCAGAATAAAGCCAAGACAGAGAACCTTGGCTTAAAACGCTGCGCATTCCAGTGTCCCAGAACTCTCCAAAACTCTCTCGCACACACACACACACACACACACACACACACGCGCACACACACACACACACACACACACACACACACACACACAGGCAGGCTTTAACAGACTGGGGAAGAGAAGGGCACTGCTATAATGAAGAGAATGAGACAGACCAAACAATATGAAGGATCACCTACACTGTAAGAAAAGTCAGTGAATTTTACGGTGATAAACTGTTAAATCACAACAGTAAGAGACCGTAAATTGTAAATCGGTTATATTCAGTTTATCGGACAGTGAAACACCGTAAATACAAATATCAGCTAAAACAATAATTTGTGCATGTATTTCTTGTATAGAATACATTTTGTCACTGTTAAATGTACTACGCATTGTACTGATAACGGAAATACACCGTAATATGAAAAATAATCCATACCGTACATTTTGCACTCATTTCTTTTAAAACATACATTTGGTTACTGTTAAATGTACGGACCACTGTGCTGCCAACGGAGAAATAACACATTATACATTTAACAGGCAGCCTCGTATGTTTTGCATTTATTATTCGTATAAAATACATTTTGTCACTGTTAAATGTACTAAACATTGTACTGATAACGAAAATGCACCGTAATATGAAAAAAGATCCATACCGTGATTTTTGCATTCATTACTTTTAAGAAATACACTGTGTTACTGTTAAATGTACGGACCATTGCACTGCCAATGGAGGTAAAACGCATCATACATTCAACAGCCGGCCCCGTATTTTTTGCATTTATTATTCGTAAAATAGTCGGTATCTCACTGTTAAATGTACTAAACATTGTACTGTAACGGAAATACACCGTAATATGAACAAAAATCCATACCGTGATTTTTGCATTCATTACTTTTAAATATTACACTGTGTTACTGTTACATGTACGGACCATTGTACTGCCAATGGAGGTAAAACGCATCATACATTCAACAGCCGGCCCCGTATTTTTTGCATTTATTATTCGTAAAATAGTCGGTATCTCACTGTTAAATGTACTAAACATTGTACTGTAACGGAAATACACCGTAATATGAACAAAAATCCATACCGTGATTTTTGCATTCATTACTTTTAAATATTACACTGTGTTACTGTTACATGTACGGACCATTGTACTGCCAATGGAGGTAAAACGCATCATACATTCAACAGCCGGCCCCGTATTGTTTTCATTAATTTTTTGTAAAATATTCAGTTTGTCACTGTTAAATGTACTAAACATTGTACTGATAACGAAAATGCACCGTAATATGAAAAAAATCCATACCGTGATTTTTGCATTTATTACTTTTGAAAGCTACATTTGGTTACTGTTAAATATATGGACCATTGCACTGCAAATGGCGGTAAAACGCATCATATATTCAACTGCCAGCCCCGTAGTTTTTGCATCTATTATTCGTAGAATATGCAGTTTGTCACAGTTAAATGTACTAAACATTGTTCCGGTAACAGAAATACACCGTAATATGAACAAAAATCCATACCGTGATTTTTGCACTTATTACTTTTAAAAGATACATTTTGTTGCTGTTAAATGTACGGACCATTGCACTGGCAATGGAGGTAAAACGCATCATACATTCAACAGCCAACCCCGTATTTTACCATTTATTATTCATAAAATATTCAGTTTGTCATTGTTAAATATACTAAACATTGTACTGGTAACAGAAATACACCGTAATATGAACAAAAATCCATACCGTGATTTTTGCATTCATTACTTTTAAAACATACATTGTGTTACTGTTAAATGTACGGACCATTGCACTGCCAATGGAGGTAAAATTCACAATACATTCAACTGCCAGCCCCGTAGTTTTTGCATCTATCATTCGTAATATATGCAGTTTGTCACAGTTAAGTGTACTAAGCATTGTACTTGTAACGGAATTACACTGTAATATGAACACAAATCCATACCGTGATTTTTGCATTCATTACTTTTAAGAAATACATTTGGTTACTGTTAAATGTACGGACCATTGCCCTGCCAATGGAGGTAAAATGCATCATACATTCAACTGCCAGCCCCGTAGTTTTTGCATCTATTATTCGTAGAATATGCAGTTTGTTACAGTTAAATGTACTAAACATTGTTCTGGTAACAGAAATACACCGTAATATGAACAAAAATCCATACCGTGATTTTTGCACTTATTACTTTTAAAAGATACATTTTGTTGCTGTTAAATGTACGGACCATTGCCCTGCTAATGGAGGTAAAATGCATCATACATTCAACTGCCAGCCCCGTAGTTTTTGCATCTATTATTCGTAGAATATGCAGTTTGTCATTGTTAAATGTACTAAACATTGTACTGGTAACGGAAATACACCGTAATGTGAACAAAAATCCTGACCGTGATTTTTGCATTCAGTACTTTTAAAGAATACATTGTGTTATTGTTAAATGTACGGACCATTGCACTGCCAGTTGAGGTAAAATTCACAATACATTCAACTGCCAGCCCCGTAGTTTTTCCATCTATCATTCGTAAAATATGCAGTTTGTCACAGTTAAATGTACTAAACATTGTACTTGTAACGGAATTACACTGTAATATGAACACAAATCCATACCGTGATATTTGCATTCATTACTTTTAAGAAATACAGCCAGCCCCGTATTTTTTTCATTTATTGTTCGTAAAATATTCAGTTTGTTAAATGTACTAAACATTGTACTGGTAACAGAAATACACCGTAATATGAACAAAAATCCATACCGTGATTCTTGCATTTGAATGGGAAATTCCAAACACTTTTCCCATAGTGAACTATGGATTTTTTACCTAATTCAGCCTAAATACCCATAGAAAACAATGGGCTAGGACCCTGGAATTTTTACAGTCAATCGACCTTTGGCCAAAGATCAAGTGGTATGAAAATCAATGGGAAATTCCAAACACTTTTCCCATAGTGAACTAAGGATATTTGACCCAATTCAGCCTCAATACCCATAGAAAACAATGGCTAGGACCCTGACATTTTCACAGTCATTCCACCTTTGCCCACAGATTAAATGATGCGAATATCAGTTGGAAATTGATTGTTTATTTCACCTAACATCAAGGATTCTAACCCAATGGTACTTATGATCCGAAATGGCCTTTTCTCTCAATTTTTACACTTTAAATCAAAGTAGAGATTTGAATCCTTTTCCTCCTTAAAGAGGGGCTAGTGAATATGAATTCCCCCAAATTTTGCGGCCGTAGATGCAAGCTATGGTCCCCAAACACAGCCCCAAAGGTCAAAATTGAGGCATATTGCCTTATCTTTCGGCCTGTTTTTGGAAAGTGAGAAACGGCCCATTAAATCTGAGAGAAAGGTTGAAACTGCCTGAATTTTGCATAAATCATTCCCCTGTGATAACATGATGCAGGATCTAAAGCAAGATCTCTGCAGACCCTTGGGAAAGCTAACTTCTGTTAGCAGCATGCTAATGACTTGAATCCAATTGAGCCTTAAAGAGGGTCCTCTTTTGTCCATCATATGTGAATATTAGGACAACAAGCCATTTCCAAGTTTTTTCAAATGCACCCAACAGAGATGATTCGAACCAGATGGCACTTATTTTCCCAAATGGCCGAAAGCCAGTTTTCACCAGTCGTTTCTCTAACTTTTTATACTTTAAATCAGGGTAGAGATTTGACTCATTTTCTCCTTGGGAAACCCTCATCACCATTACCTACCTATAATCTGGACTTCGTAGCTGCAAGTTAAGGTCCCCAAAAACAGCTCCAAAGGGCTTAATTGATGCCTTATTCCCTTATATGAGTGGATTTTTTGACATATGCAAGAATTGCCATAATCTCTCAAATATGGGTCCCAGAACCCACAGATTAGCGAACAGCATGTCCAGCGGCGTTGGCAGACCTACAGAGCGGCCCCGTCTGAAGTCACGTTAACCTAATTCATGCAAGAAACGGCATTTCGAATTTTCTGTATGCATAACACATGTGGAAACTTTGACAATAAAGTGAACTTTGACTTTGAATATAGATTAGACCGGACCGTGTACGTTTTAGTGATCTGTTTTACCGTTAATTCGGAAAAACCAAAATACGGAAATACCATGGTATTCTGGTTTTTCGTTTCAAACCAAGAACGGGAAAACGGAAATGGGCGGTCGTATTTCCGTTTTTCGTTCTGAATTCAAAAATGGAAAAACCAAGAACCAAAGTCAAATAAGGTCCGTGTACGTTTTAGTCATCTGTTTTACCGTTCAGTCAAAAAATACGGAAATACGGAAATGCCATGGTATTCTCGTTTTTCGTTTTTGCAAATCCCTTTTTTGTTTTTTCATTTAAAACGAGACACAGAGCACAGCAGGTAACCGGGAAAGAAGAATATTTCAAGAACTTTATACATTAATTAATTAATCTGGGCCGATGGGAGTGCGTTAGCATCAGTAGTTGACTATATGCTGTTTAATATTCATTTATCTATGTACACAGCAATAATTAAGTTTTCGATTAATCGGTGCATTTGATGCAATACAGTTCGTGATATAGTTTAATCAAAGTAATTTTCGTGTTCAGAGTTGTAGGCACTGATATTTATTTTTCCACCGTATTTTGCTGTTGATTTAGTGAACGTGAAGTAGATGCAAAGTCAAAGTGTTTACCAGTTTTACCAGTAGATGACAGTATAAGTGTATTTAAACCATAGATTTAGTCATATTTACCGGTGCCTCTAGGTTATTGATACAGATGTATTTAATGCTGATTATTTCATCTGATATTTGATGTTCATGGTTAATTTGCATTAGTTGTATACATCATGTATTTACATGTTATATTTGTGTAATTTAAGAACTCAACATACATGGAAGAGCGAGCTTGTGTTCATGATCATGAGGCAATAGATATTGACAATTGAAAAAATAAAGATATTTGGTTTATTGTTATTGAACATTAAGCCTAAGCATAAGCAAAAGCATAAGATAAAACAACAAAAATGCACAGTATATACAATGAAATAGAAGAGTGTTAAATTAACGAACTGGTCGGTAGTCATTGAGGCTAGATGGTTTCCTCTTTCGTTGTAAATTGGATTAATTTGCTCTATCATCACGAAGGTCAAAGGTCACATTTTGCCTGAGTACACTGTGTTGGCCTTTATAGTGGTTTAAATGATCAGATCCCCTTCCAGGTAGCAGGTGCTTGTGATTCTATACAGGCAGTATGACGCGTCTTCTTTAAATAAAAAGTTTTATTTTGCTTTCAAGTCAATAAAGTAGTCAAGGAAAAACTAAGTTTGTTAGTGTAATGCATGCACAGAAAACACATTGTGATAAGTGTAACCACAAATATTAACAATATCTGATGTAATTGATCTTGTTTTGAACAATAATAAATAATAATAAGATTAAACAATAATAAAAAGTTATATGTTATATATTCCATATATAATAGTACATTGCAAATACATTGCCTCATTTAAAATATACTAACATTGTACATCTAACAATTTGCAAATTAAATCTTTAAACACACTTTCAAATAAATGTAATATAGTGCATTTTCGAGAGAGAGAGAGAGAGAGAGAGAGAGAGAGAGAGAGAGAGAGAGAGAGAGAGAGAGAGAGAGAGAGAGAGAGGGAGGGGGGCAAGTGGTCTGAGCACCTGTTGGAGGTTGAACTTTTGAACCCACTTCAGCGCGCTTTCTACGCGCCCTTTCTACGCGCTCAGCTCTGCTCTGCTCTGCTCAGCACCTGCACTGCTCGTCAGAGAGGCGGCAGTGATCAACCAACACATTAATTAAAAAAAAGCACTGGTCGCAGGTTGAACTTTTGAACCCACGTCCGCGCGCTTTCTACGCGCCATTTCTAGGTGCTCAGCACCTGAGCTGCTCGTCTGCTCTTCTGTGGGGATTATCCTGAACACTATTGAAGAACAACTGCCTGACTCCTAGGAACAAAACACTTCTTCTGGAGGTAAGCATAACTACATAATGCATTACAGTCGGAGAGGAGAGTAACAGCTTTTTTGAACTGACGTTACCGTACGTTTTTAAAATCAGGATAAGTCTCTCTCTACGAGGACAGTTGGAGGGCTGCTCAGAAGATGTGAAGGATATGGTGCACCTTCTTCTCTCCTATTTTGATGAAAAAGAGGAGAACCTCTTCCACTATGTGGAAGAAACATGTCTGGTAAAAGAAGTAGAAGTGGAAAGCTTGCCGGTGACACCATGCATCATTGTATGTGGTAAGTTGATATTTATTTTTACTGACGAAACCGTAACTAATGTAAGGAAATATTGCATGGAATGCACCGTCATGCTATAAAGTGCTAGGTGTGTTTCTTCCCAGTAGTATTTTCTTCTCTATAACGGTGTAATAGATTCATTAAGTTTGACCTATCAGCTTCTTTCCTGAGGCTTCACTGGGTTAGGGTTCTACTCCAAAATGAATGAAATGGACCAGCAAACACCAGCATTTTGAGCTAAAAATGGTTTTGAAGAATACATATTTGTTGTTCATTCTGTTATTGTTGTTTATTCTTCAAACACCTGTGCCAGCTCAAAATGCTGGTGTTTGCTGGTCCAGATCCACTTCACTTTTTTTTGGATGGTAATGGCTGGTTTGCTGTAATTATTTTCTACGTCTATTTTGTAGGAACCTCCTGCTATGCATCGAGGCAGTTCATGCTAAGTGTCGACGGCAAGGTTGTGAATGACCAAATCCCAAACTTCATTTCTGCCATCTGTTTGATGTTTGGAAGCTATTACTGCCTCAATATCCACTATCCTGTGGTTCTGGGCTCCACACTTGAGTTCCTTCAGAGGTAAAGTAATGTATATATTTTTTTTAATTTCTTCATTTCGAGCAAATCACTGTATTTAGTGGTTGATTATGAATTCTTGTGTTCACAAAGGTGTTTCTTCCTCATCAATCCAGAGAAGGGCACAAAAGTTGAAACCAAGAAAAACAAGAAGCAACTGTCAGTGAACCCAAGAGTCCTCACCCTCATTGCGGATGTCTCTGATCATGAGTGGAGAGAGACATGTTAGAGACGGACTTATCCAACGGAACTGTTAAAGGACCTGTGTGTAGAATTGAGGAGAATTGATTGGCAGTAATGGAATATAGTATTCATATATAGATTTTCATTAGTGTCAAAACTAAGAATAATTGGGTTGTCATTACTTCAGACTGAGCCCTGTATATCTACATAGGAAGCAGGTCCTCTTCAAGGTGCCAATGTTTACCGTTGATATTCAGAAAAGTATTATTTAAAGTATTATTTAATGTTTTCAGTTAGCTTTTGGTTTTATAAGCAGTTTGTATGTGTTGTGTTCATTCAGAACAGTATATATATATATATACTTTTGTTTTGGTATTCATTGTTCTAATAAGCAGTTGTTCAGGTTCTGTCCAATTTATGTGAACTGGCTTATTGTACATCGAGGTGAAATTACTAATGCATACTGATAACGTCAACAATGAGGTCAAAGCAACAGTATGTTTTGTTAGAGGCTGTTCTTTCAGTTTAAACCTGACGTTTGACCTAAGAAAAGATTTTACATTACATGTAGTGAGTTATTCAATTTTAGCTTGTTATTTCTTCCCAGAACAAACATTTCAGATTCACTAGCAGGGTAGGTAGAATCCAAGGAGGAACAGAGCTTCTTTACTATCCATGCATTTGAGATAATAAAGCTGTCCCTAAAGACAATTTGAGCCTTTGTTTCAGTGCTTTTGTTAAACTTCAGAGTAGGTTGAATGCAGGTGGCATTGCTAAGAAGAATTTCCTTTAAGGTAAGTAAATTGTACACATTTCTAACAAATATCTGAACATTTTTATTGGTACATGTGCAGTTTGTGCAGGAAATTAAGACAATTTACTCTTATCTTGTAACATTTAATTAATTTGCTCCTGCCACCTTTCAGACATTGCATTCAAACTCGAGTGGTTATGGACTTGGATGAGAACCAGGAAAACGGTGAGATTCTAAAAGCAAACAGTTTTTTTTTTTTTTACTTTTAAAGATGATTTTCTGTCATTTGTGTTTTATTGGACAGCAGAAGTAGAGAGACAGTAACCACAGTGGAGTGAGAGGGGATGATCTGCAGCAAAAGGCCCAACGGGAATCAAACCTTTGTTGCTGGATAACAATATGTGGTACGTGCTAAACCAGGTCAGGAACTGGTTTTATTTTTGATTGTGAATTTAGCCATTTCATTTTAATTTGCAACCTTTGCATTGAAAAGAGTAAAGGTTGATGCTTGAGATGATTTCATCTTTCACTTAAGAGGATGTATGTCCACCCCTTGTCTTTTTTTTCTCTTTATTCTTTCTTTCAGGTGTGATTACGACAATCAGCGGTTGTACTTCAGATGGACCTCATCACCCTCTTTGCTGTCCTACTAGTCTAACCTTGTGATTGGATACATACGAGTTTTGTCAAGGATAAACAGTGGTAAGTTGTTGTAAAGTTTAATGTATGTTCATTTAACAAGAGAAGGCTTTAGGGTCTTCTATTTTTGTAAGCACTGTGTAGCCATTTCATGTTCAAACAGTGTATGCATGTATTCTTGATGTTAAGCACTGCATAAAACGGCATTGCATAATCCAATAACCTTTTTTTGACATACTGTGAATTCATTTTGACTTTATTGACATACCATACGTATTATGGCTATTTCTTATTCATGAATCATATTTGTAACTTGACCTTTTCATGAAATCTTTAACCCTACTCTTTGTTTACCCTTTTGTAAGTTTGTTCTGTTTCACCCTCTTTAATGTTTTGTGTTTTTATAGTTTGATTGTTTTGTGTGTGAAGTCTGTGAGAACCATTTTGCAACTGTGTAAGTGCTATATAAAGTTATATTATTGGTGATGTTACTGTTATTATTATTGTTAGTATTAATGTTTTCTATGTTGTCTTTTTTTCTGGCTGGAGGATCATGCTAGCCCACAGCGAACACCAGATTGACTTGTGAGTCTTCAAGCAGAAATCATGACACCTGCCTAAAGTTCCAGTTTCCTGAACAGCATACCCTGTCTGTATGAGACTCTGTCCCACCTGTCTTCAGTCAAGTCTGGACCCAATGACTCAGACACCAGTCTTGTCAAGGCTAATTAGAGGTAAGCAGTGTGATAGGGGCAACTCAAACTTCACTTGTGGGCCCTTCTTAAACGGGAGATTTACGGTGATTTACGGTGAAGGTAAACAGTCCACCTGGGAGGCTGTGGTTGATCGTCAACAGATCAAGAAAGTGACAGAATCCATGAATGGAAGGCTTATTACTGTTATTGAAAAGAAGGGGGGGGGCTATATTGGTAACAGATACATTTTTTAAAATATCAATAATGTTTATTTGTAAATTTTGAGTTTGTTTATTATTCTCACTTTAACAGATGAAAATAAACAAGTGAGATAGTTGCATAATAATTGTGCACACAGATATTCTCCTAAGAAAGCCAAAACCTGTTTTACTTTCTTAAATATTCAGGTTTGAAGTTTATTAACATTTTGAATTGACCAATAGCACTGTAGTTGTTCAATAATAAAATGAATCCTCAAAAATAAAACTTGCCTAATAATTGTGCACACAGTGTATTTTTTGGAGGCATCTGTGTATTTAGGCTGCCTGTCGACATAAATTAAACACATGCTGATGATGCCTTATTGCTGAAATGTGTAGTTTTTTTTACCATTCTACCTGATAGTTATTATTTTGTATTAAGTATAAAGTGCTGGTTTCTTCTAGGCCATTGGAGCTCAGTCTAAGACAGTAAATGTTTCTCTGTGTAGGCATCATGTTGAAGCACTGCATCAATCTAACTTTGCCTTTGTTTCTGTTTTTGGGTGCAGAGAGGATCATTCCAGTCCACAGTCAATACCTGATGGTCAACAGACGAGTCCTCAAGCAGAACTGGTGAAAATACACGCTTCAAGTTCCAGCTTCCTGAACTTCATGTCCATGTGAGATGCTATACCATGTTGAGTGCCTTCTTCAGTCAAGTCTGGACTCAGTGACTCATTACTCTTGATCAACTCAGGGCAAGTGGCTAATCCTTTCATGTTTATTCATGGTTATCCTTAATATATATGGACACATGCTGTTTCTTCAAGATCTCAACACTGCTTTGTGAGTATATTGTACAATATATTGTATCAGTTCAACCTGTTTTTCACAGAGAATGTTAGTTTCTTAAGGTATATCAATGATGGTCTGTACCTTGATTTACAATATGCTTTACTTGATATTTCCTTTGTAATTTACAAAAATCAGAAGTTCACTGAAATCTATGCCAACCAATTGTATTACGTTCTACCGTATTTTTGTACCGTGATTCTTACACATTGTCACTATATTTTTTACGGTAAAGTTCTGGCAACCACAGCTGCCGGTAATTTACCGTTAAGTTGCATTTTTCAATAAAATGCCGTAATGTATCATACAGTTGTACTGTGTTTTTTTACTGAGAAAAACTGTAATTAGCTTCACAGTATAGTTGCTGTTTATAAAGTTATTTACCACAAAAATTTACGGTTGCCAAAATATGTACCGTGATGTATTATACGTTCTAACTTTATTTTTTACGGTGAAGTTCTGGCAACCACAGCTGCCGGTAATTTACCGTTTAATTGCATATTACCGTAAACAGGTTGATGAAATCTCTTGTTTTGTATAGTAATTTACCGTAAACAAAAAACTGTTCTCAACTGTGAAATTTACGGTTGCAAAAAGATGTACCGTGATGTATTATACGTTCTAACTTTATTTTTTACGGTGAAGTTCTGGCAACCACAGCTGCCGGTAATTTACCGTTTAATTGCATATTACCGTAAACAGGTTGATGAAATCTCTTGTTTTGTATAGTAATTTACCGTAAACAAAAAACTGTTCTCAACTGTGAAATTTACGGTTGCAAAAAGATGTACCGTGATGTATTATACGTTCTAACTTTATTTTTTACGGTGAAGTTCTGGCAACCACAGCTGCCGGTAATTTACCGTTTAATTGCATATTACCATAAACAGGTTTATGAAATCTCTTGTTTTTTATAGTAATTTACCGTAAACAAAAAACTGTTCTCAACTGTGAAATTTACGGTTGCAAAAAGATGTACCGTGATGTATTATACGTTCTAACTTTATTTTTTACGGTGAAGTTCTGGCAACCACAGCTGCCGGTAATTTACCGTTTAATTGCATATTACCGTACACAGGTTTATGAAATCTCTTGTTTTTTATAGTAATTTACCGTAAACAACAAACTGTTCTCAACTGTGAAATTTACGGTTGCAAAAAGATGTACCGTGATGTATTATACGTTCTAACTTTATTTTTTACGGTGAAGTTCTGGCAACCACAGCTGCCGGTAATTTACCGTTTAATTGCATATTACCGTAAACAGGTTTATGAAATCTCTTGTTTTTTATAGTAATGTACCGTAAACAAAAAACTGTTCTCAACTGTGAAATTTACGGTTGCAAAAATATATACCGTGATGTATTATACATTCTCACTTTATTTTTTACGGTGAAGTTCTGGCAACCACAGCTGCCGGTAATTTACCGTATATTACACAGGATTTTTTTTACAGTGTATGAACTCTTTCTGGCACTTTTTTTTCTGTATCTACGACAGAGGGATTCTCCTTCACTTATTTTTCCCTTTTATTCCACTGTTTTTTGCTGTTATGTAATTAGTGTCTGCAACTATTTCTGAACGGACAGAAACACAAATGTTGGGATGTAAATTGAACAAGCGGTATTCTTATTGCGAGACATTTTTACACTTTCGAATAGTCTTTTAAAACTACGTGGGGCTCTACAGTGCATGAGGTGAACAAGTGGAGGATGATGATGATGATGATTTTAAAATGCTCCTTTACCGTGACAATCTTTGGGGCGCCTGTTTTTCCACCATCACTGTTGAGTGACTGTGCCTCTTCATAACGGCACTAGAGGTGTAACGTTTCAGTTGTGACCGTCACTGTTCTGAATAAACAAAAACAAAATGAGATGATTGGTGGAAAGGACCTGCGATGAAGCTTTTGATTGATCTGTTGCTGTTTGTTCTGTGAAACCCAGAAAGCCAGTCTGCTTTCATACATTGTGGTTGAGATGCCATAGATACCGTGTATACATGTATTTGTGTTTTAAAAAAACTTGTGAAGTTACTGTAGGAATTATATTCTTATGAAAATGGACTTTCACGCTCTTTAGAAACCCTTTGACCAGGGAGGAGATGTCATGCAGTATGAAAAATAATATTTTATTACAGCCATTTCATGACGATATATTGTAAGAAGGCAAGCGTAACACCAGAAACCTTTGTAATAATCGGTAAGCGAATATGATGCTACATCCTAAAGTCAGAGACAATTTCTCAAGTCAAATAAAAGATAAAAAAGATGGAATTTATACAATAAGACTTCACAGTACCCATCACTTATCTGTCAATGCAGATGTATTTATTTTTGTTACTTTTTTGTTTAGCCCTTTTGTCAGTACTATAACCACAGATGTACTGTAGTGTTTCAAACATTTACAATAAAATACTTTGTACTAAGTTGTTATGGTCTGCTTGTATGACTACAAACACAGACCGGATTCCAGTTTTCTCATCGTTGTGATAAAGGTGAGTAGAAATATGTTGCTCTCAATGCATATTGTTGTTTTGTTACACTGTCGTTGCTGCCCCCTGCTGGACCGACGAGGACTGTTCACCTCCCAGAGCACCAATCCAAATATGGAAGACGAGTCTGAGGTGTGAGCATGACAAGGATAGAGTGATGAACCCCTGTTGGATCATCGTCCTCGGTGTGTGAACCCATCTGGGTTGTGTGCCCATCGCCGACTTCGGAGGCTACTACTGTCCGTGCCATGGCTCCCACTACGATGCTTCAGGAAGGATAAGAAAGGGACCTGCTCCTCTAAAGCTGGAGGTTCCCTTCTATGAGTTCACTGAGGAGGACGTAGTCATAGTGGGATAAATACTGGAGCTCTGTCTCAGTTCCTCCCTGTAATATGTATTTTTTAGATGGCTCCGTGTGAGAGTGACATAAAACGTGTGTATTTACTGTTAAAGACATATTTCCAACTTTATGATTGAGCTATTGTCTTTTCCCTCGTAAAAAAGTGAGTTGTTTTTCTTTGATTGATCTGCATCACTTAGCTTGATGTCTTTTGATTCACTGACATTTTATTTATTGTTTTAATCTCTATAGATTTCTTTCATTCCGCACTATTTTTTAGCATTTAGTATTTTCCAAACAGCATTATGTAACACAATGTATGAGGGCCGGGTGTGATCAGGGCCCCGTGCCACGTACGTGGCTAACTGATGTGTAGATTGCTTTTTCTCAGGATCTTTTTATGAGTTTGTGTCAGACAAGATGACAATTTTATACCAGTAATGGCAGCAGCAAAGAGTGCAAACTGCCAAGTAAGATAAAGAACTATTGTGTCACACTCCAGTCACTGATGGATTTAATCCTGACGAACAAAGTGTGCCATGTACAACTGTATGAACCAGTGAAATACACAAACCTTTTACTTTTTATTGATGAAATCATTTGACTACAATATACTGTGCACAGATGCAGGTAAAACCATCGTCTTAAACTGACATTACCATCAAATCAATCATCAATATAATCATCAAAACTATTTCAAACTGTACAGTTGGCGCTCATTCAGTGAATCACTTTTTGTATTGAAATCAGTGTAGTTGAACCGCGGTTAATCATGTGTAACTTCAGAGGTGACTCGTGCTGAAAGCTTTTATCACAAACGGAAACTTTACTGCAACCAGAACAGCTAAAGGGGATTGTTTCCTGTGTGGGTATTCATGTGTACCTTTAGATCTCTGTTGCGCACAAATCTCTTACAGCAAACTGAGCAGCTGAAAGGTTTCTTTCCTGTGTTGTGGCTCTGTAAATTTGAACGATTCTTAAAATATTTCTTACAGACTGAGCAGCTGAAAGGTTTTTCTCCTGTGTGGGTTCTCATGTGTGTCTGTAAATGTGAACGCTGGTTAAAAGATTTCTTACAGACTGAGCAGCTGAAAGGTTTTTCTCCTGTGTGGGTTCTCATGTGTAGCTGTAAATTTGAACGCACGTTAAAAGATTTCTTACAGACTGAGCAGCTGAAAGGTTTTTCTCCTGTGTGGGTTCTCATGTGGTTCTGTAAATGTGAACTCTGGCTATAAGATTTCTTACAGACTGAGCAGCTGAAAGGTTTTTCTCCTGTGTGGGTTCTCATGTGTATCTGTAAAGTTGAACGCTCGTTAAAAGATTTCTTACAGACTGAGCAGCTGAAAGGTTTTTCTCCTGTGTGGGTTCTCATGTGTATCTGTAATTTTGAACGCCTGTTAAAAGATTTCTTACAGACTGAGCAGCTGAAAGGTTTTTCTCCTCTGTGGGTTCTCATGTGTATCTTCAGAGTTCCACTCTTGCCAAATGTTTTCTCACACTCAGAGCATCTAAAATGTTTTTCACCAGCGCTACATCTTGAATCACTGACACGGACTTCATCAGGTTTCACATAGTTTAAACCTGACTGAGGTTCTCTGGTCTTCTTCCCATCACCACCCTCATCAGTGTCAGAAGACTCTCCAGTCTTCTCAGCAGTATCTGGTTCTGGATGTCTATCTGGATCCAAGTTCCTGTCTGGTTCTGGGCCTCCACAGTCTTCTCCATCAGCTTCTGTTCCCATCTGTTTAGTTTGTCTTTGATGAAGCTGTGAGGACTGAGCTTCCTCTTCTTCATCTTCACTCTTCACAGGCGTGAATGAGAACTTGACATCAGCCTCCTCCAGACCTTGAAGCTGCTCTCCTTCCTGACTGGTGCAGAGTTCCTCCTGTTCTTCTTTAATGTGTGAGGGCTCTGGGTCCTCCTGGTCCAGACTGGAGCTCCACTCCTGCTGCTCAGAGGGAACCTCTTCTTTAACCAACAACAGCTGCTGGACGTCTGCAGGAAAACAGTAAACACACACAGAGGGGTTACAAAGACATTTTAGAATTGAGCAAATAGTCTCCTGGACATACACTTTCAGAGTATCACTAGAACCAGATAATACAATAATGTAATCAACTTATGTGACCATGAACACATGAACCATTTTAAGCTGCAAAATCCATGACTTTTACTTGTACTTTAAGTTGAAATATTTCCTGTCATCATCAGGTTTCACATAGTTTAAACCTGACTGAGGTTCTCTGGTCTTCTTCCCATCACCACCCTCATCAGTGTCAGAAGAGTATCCAGTCTTCTCATCAGTAGACGATCTACAAGTATTAACAATTTATCTTCACCCACACACAAGCCAGGGTTGGGCCACATTGTGTGTGAGAGTCCTCATATTACACATTCCTTAGCCCATCGATCAGCTCAGTGATTGGCTGAACCCGTCGGACTTCAGTCAGCCACTTCCTTCACCAATTCACCCCCCTTCTTGAAGGCTGTTTATCTCTAAGACGGAGCTGGCAGTTGAAACTAGTTCTCTGTCAGGCTATGTGACATTTAACTGGGGCAAAAGCTATCCTTCAGAGTTCTAATACTTCTCACTGTGTTCAGACGAGTGCGATGAATGCACTAGAACTCACATATCCGCGTATAAGATGTGTTTAACATTGAATGAATATATTTTATTTACATGTACTTCATCTCATTGGAGCAGAGGCTGCAGTTAGCATACCCTGCCTTATCAATGTATTTAAAACACTGACAGCGGGAAGCTGTACTGCTCTCTCTTCACGTCTGTTTAGACCTCCACCTTTATCCAGGCCCAGCTCCACTCACATCTCAGCCCTGCGTCAAGCTGCGCTACACACACAACATCCTCTTCATCTCATCAGTATCTGGGCCTCATGTTTCAAGTTATTATCACCACGAAATCGCCTCATTCTACTTTGAGTTAAACAAAAAAAACTGCAACCAGAACCGCCGGTGTTCCGGTTTAACGTTAATGAGTGACCGCGTGGACTGAACCGGAACACGGAGGGTGATTCATGTTTCATCACGTTACGCTTTTTCCTCCTGATCTTGATAATGATGAGCGTTAGCCGTTGACAAAGTTCCGCATGCAGTGGACGTTAACTTAACCCAACAAGTCTGAACGGTAACGGAACTTAAACTTTAACGAGGGAAATGAAGACGGTGTAGACATCTTAACGCTGATTGGCCAAAACTCGACACGTCGCATCAAATATGTTTCATTGCGAAGATCACGACATCACATGTTCTCACTCCAATCTGAGAAACGCTGGCGACACGTTTGCAGGTATTACATCAGTTGAAGAAGAAAACGACGAATTGCAACAGAGTCTCACTCCAAACTACATTAAAAGTTATCAGCCGGAGCATGAACAGTGTTAAATAAAGTGAACCTACGTGCTCTTTGTATCCGGATTTCCGGGTTGAGAACAGCGTCCAGAAGTTCCCGCTGTCGCTTATTCGCCTCTTTTGAACGAGAGAGTTCCTCCTCGTACTCTGCTATCGTTCTTTCAAACAGACCAACTATCTCTTCAACAGCCGCAGTTCGTCGCTGGTTGATTAAAGATCTCAACATTTCTACTTTAGACATTTTCACTAAACCACAGAAAGTTGTCCTCCAGACGAACTCCGTTAAAAACACCGTTTACTCTCATTAAACTCTGACTGGGCGCTGTGTTGGTCACTTCCGTCCCCGTCTGTCTGTTTCCAGGTAGCATGCTAAGCTAACTTCAATAGCTTTATAGGCTACCACGAGATTAGTCCTCGTCCTCTTCTTCTTCCTCTCCTCCTTCTTCTTCGTCTTCTTCTCATTCTTCTTCTGGGACTTTAATGGCGGACTACAAACCAATGTTTAAGGCGCCACCTACTGGACCGGAGTGTGTAACATCATGCCTTTATGACAGTTATCATTTAAACACAATAATAATGTCATTTATAAATATAATGAAACAATTAGAAATACACTTCATATTGCAGTCATATTCTGGCCTTTTAACCCGTTCCATTCAAAATATTAAATAAAGCCCTTTTAAGCTGAACTTGTTTGTCCCCTGTCTCTAACAGTCCTTTGATGCTCCACTCCCTTCCTGTATCAACCACTCTGTTCTTCAGTCTTTCTCTTTCCACCCTGAACTTCCTCCACTCTATCAGCTCATGTTCTACAGTTTCTTTACAGTTGCATATCTCACATTTATCCCACTCTGTCTTTTTCATGATGTGTATAATGTGTCATTGAGTCCTGTATGTCCGAACCTTAATCTGAAAGTAACATCTTCTTTTCTACTTTTACTTCCATCACTTCTCACTCTGACTGATGTCTGAATTGTGTTGTAATTTCTACCCTTATTGTCATTATTCCAAATTTCCTGCCAAGATGTCCCATCCAAAGCTTTTACCAGAGAATGTCGAGTACTCCCAACCATTGTACAGGACAGTCGATGCTGTGTTTCCGTTAAGTCCACCCTGAATTCTAATCCAGTGTGATAGTGCTGACTCAGTTCTCCTCACATGTAATGGCAGTTGCCTGGATTTCACCAGCAATGCATTAATGGGTGTGGTTTTGACTCTGGAGATGAGTCAGAGGAGAACCATCCAGAAGAAAAGGTGAACAGATAAAAGTCCATTCAGACAGGTTCTAGTTGACAAGAAAATAGTAAGAGATGAAGCGAGTCAGTGCCTTTGTGTTCCGACTGGACCCCACTAATCACGTTTTATTATCCAATGCAGTGGTTCTCAAACTGTGGGGCGCGGTGGTATTACAGGTGGGGCGCAGGGGGAAATACAGAATATATATATATATATATATATATATATATATATATATATATATATATATATATATATATATATATATATATTATTTTTAAAGTAATTAATAAATACATGGCGAAATGCCTGTACTTTCGTGTAAATGTTTACGTTACGCCGTTAACAGGTTACGCATGCGCGACGGCCATGATCCTTGGCGACTCACATGTGTGGCTTAGTGTTCCAAATGAAGAGACATTTGGCAGGCGGGAACAGTGTGGCCTGAGTGTGTCTTTTGCCGTGTTCATTATCGGGACGGACAAGATCCTTATTGCATTAATCATGCGTCACATTGAACATATGAACTCACATTAAGACGAGATTCTCTTCTGCCCTGAATTAAAAAGCAGGCAAGACATTAAATAAAGCTCCCATTTCTATTTACTGTCCCAAGACTAGATATTTACAAAATGACTTGACCTCTTTTATATTGGTCCCAACAAAGAGTCCCAAGAAAATGAACAATTTCAAATAAAAACAGCATCAATGTGAATTACAGATGCCAGTTACTACACACAATCCTCTTGTTCATGTAAGTATATATTTGTATTCATCCATCTATTTGTCCCATTCATATCCCAGATCTCATTTCTTTTTCTCATTAAATGTGTGCAATACTGTTGGGGATACTTTTACACACACCCCTCATTTTCAGACGTGCAGTATATAGTACTATGTTTTATTTGTGTCACCACATTTTATCTTACTACATAGTGTTCTTATTGCAACTAATGCTTTTATTGCTGAGCCGACCTGTTCTCATCAAACACATTTAATTCTGCTGTTGACCATGTGAACCAACATGAGACAATGTACACAATTGGTGTACCAAGTGCTGCAAGTGCTTTTGTATTTGTCCATCATGTCGACACCTTGTGGTGCTCCATCTTCTGCAGGTTAAACAAATTACAGGGCTGACGTGACTGCTGGTGACTGTGTGTGTTCATCTTTCACACCAAAGACTCCCTGGGTTAGAAGCAGAGCTGACGCTACTATTCCCTGTGTTACCCAGATTCATATGGCACATAAAGTGAACATGACAAAGGGTCCTTTGTTCTCCAGTGGTGCATATATGCTCTCCCATGGTCCTATATGTTCCCTCCACGCATTATCACTGTACGACGCTTGGTCAGGACCCATTGGCATCACTTAGGTTTCAGCAGCAAAAGTACTTTAGATTTAGTTAGGTTTAGGAAAATATCATGGTTTGGGCTAAAATAAGCATGTTTTTGAACATCGGTTCCGCAGCTCTATAAAGCACATCATGAGAACCTGAAAAGGATGTGACCTAGCTATATTTGCTAAATAGGACATGAGCTATAGTGGGAACTTGTCAAAAGGAACAAGGCATGGAGTTGAACGCAGAGACCTGAGAAAAATGTGTCCCTGACAACATAAAGCAACTTAAAGCATTTTGAAGCCGGATTCATCCTCTGGGGACCTTGAATGTCGGTAGAAAATGATATGGCAATGCATCTCATAGTTGTTGAGATATTTTAGTGGTGCACCAACAGACTGAATGAAGAACAATGATCACCATGTTCACCCTCTTAGGTTGTGTTACATCAGCTTCCTCAAACAATCAATGTTTAGATCTAGATACCTGTACAACATATATGTATAATATATATTAAATATGGCTATATTTAAACTGACTGGTGTTCCTACTGCATGCTGTGTTTTATGTGCCGATAGATCTTTTATTATTCCAGCCCACACTGGGAGAGACACAGAAGTGCTGCACCCTTTGATGTAGATAACTAATATATCCACGACATAGGCTACTGTATGTCGTCATGTGAACCAACCGCCTTTTCCCAGGTACCTCTGTTGCCATGGTAACCAGGCACGGTGACACTTCCTGGTCCATAAGCTCCGGTGGTCTTCCTCTGTTGGGTCCCTTTGTGAGCTTTATGGGGGTTAATGCAGCACGGACGTTTAAGGCACAACCCCCTGTGCTGCACACATCCCCTGCTGCATTGCAATAAGGAGTTGAGATAAAAGGCTGAATTCAACATCAACACTGCTCACTGAACATGACTCACTACATTTATAATTGATACACACATTCATAATGGATTCAAAGCACTGATAAATACTTTTTTCAAAAAGAAAGTCATAGGTGGAATGACAGATAGCGGCTGTTTTACTCGTCATAATCAGAGCTCTCGTTGATCTCTGCAGCACACGAGCCCTTTGTGTTTTTATGAGCAGTGTGAAGGTCTGCAGGGTATTTACACACGGATACATATCTGATCTATGTACAGTTGTCTTACGCAATATGATGATTAAAGTCCCATGTATATCTCCTCTGGGCATGTTATTTTATTGGGTATGTGTCTCTCCGGGTATAGGAACAGGGCAAAGTGATGGATCTGGCTTTCCCCACAGACACCCTCATTAAATGCTGAGCTCCTGTGTACATAACATCCACATTTACTGAGATATGAGATATGCTGCACCATGAATCTCACCCAATCTAGAGATGGAAAATGTAGATATTTTACCCGAGGGTGTGGAGGAGAGGAAGGCGGGGAAACAGATTAGGACCGTAAAGTGGAATTATGTCTGCATGCCTGAATGTGAGTGATGGGAGTCTTGCTTAAAAGTGTTTTGATAAAAAAAGAACAAAAGCTGCAGTGATGTCCATTGTCTTCTGTGAACCTGTAGTAAGCATATCCTTTGATATTGATCTTTGAGCCACTTGGAGACAGAGTTGTCAACACAACTATGACATACGAGTTTATATGGTGAACTTAACTGCTATTGTAGTTTTAGTTACATTTCCAGCAGTTACTGAACACCAGAATCACTCACATGGAGAGTTTTCCTAATTCTCAAATCCACGGTTTTACTCTCTTTCAACATCGCAAATATTTTTTCTGGCATACTAAACAATATGGTAGTATGGGTATTGGCACACACAGAATGTTCCAATACGCAGTATGTCAAATGCAGTGTGCCAAAAACAACAGAATGTCCCTCTGCATATGGTCGCATTTTGCATTATACAAGTCAGCATGCTTCTCTGGCTATTCTGACCCACAATCCTCTGCGCCGCTGATATATGAGCAAGAGGGTCAAGGTTCGAGGTGCAATGGTATGACAAAGTATGTCCCAATGCATGCAACAGTATGTACTTTGCAAAGTAAAAAATAAAAAGTATGCGACGTTTGAAAGTATGCAGCAGTGAATAAATACAGGGAGTGCTCACAAGAGAAATGTAGAATCCACAGTCGTGAATAAGGTGCAGTCAGGTCAGCTAAACGTATGTGACTTCCCACAATCAGCACACCTGGTTGTGTGTAACCCCCTCTGCGCGCGCTAGGTGTCAGTGTGACGCCACCCTGCAGCATTGATTGGACAGGTTGCATCCACTTTGCCTTTGCACTTTGTGAATGTCCTCGCGCTGGCTAGATCTCGTGATACCGACAGCTCACAAACAAAAGTGTCACAGCGAACCAGGAACCGTCTCTTTATCAAATAACAACAACAAAAAAACAAAACGACCGGCCTACCTGATTCGGAGGTAGGTGGAGAAAAGAAGTGGTGAGCGTCGTGGGAGGGAGGGCCACCTGTGACGGCACATGAGTGGAGAAGAGCCTCGAGTCAGTCCCACTGCTAGTACTGCGTGTCGTTCAGTGGGTGTTTGTGTGTTTGAGAGGGTGTTTTGGCGTTTAAAGTCCACTTGGATTATCTTGCGCTCAAGGAAACGTTCATATCTTTCTCTTCGGGGAATGTGTACGTGATTCAGGTGAGACGCACTTAATATTTCACAACCGCTGCTTAAGACCTCTGAGTGTATCTCAATGCTTTCTACAGTGACACTTGTGGTGTGGTATGATTCTGTGTCGTCGAGGTGGAATATTGTTAATATCCTAAAATCTTTATGACAGTTATGCAATGGTCCTGTGCGGACTTGCAATATGCATAGGCTTTAATAGGCTATCCTCTGATTCAAATATTGGACCATTTACGTTTCATTGTGGGATATCTGCCGAGGAGTTAATCAGAGAGGTGTAAGATATCAGAATTGGCATCATGAATGTGTGTACAATTGGCTGATTGCTGTATTTTGAAGCACCCAGTGACTCCTTCTGCTTCACTTTCCTGCACCACCGCGTTACAACTCATCGGGGGCTTCATTTGGGGGACTGACTTTAAATCCGTGAGATATCAACAGGGATGTGTGGGCGAACTGGGCAACATGCACAGAGTAAAGCTGCAGTTATAGCTGTGATTCACGTGGAAAAGATTCAGCAAGAAACTGCTCTGATTAGAGTAAACTAGAGCTGTAAACACACACACACACACACACTGATGATATTGAGCATGATTGATCTGTTTAAAGATGAGTAATCAGCCATATCCTGTCCAAGCTTGTGGTCTTTGTGACTCTGATGTAATCCAGTATGAGGAAACCCATTGGACTCACTTATCTACCTGCTTCAAGAGGTAGTGGTGTGGTAAGTGGAAGGAAACTCCTGGAATGTATGCAAACACAAAGTATCTTATTGTTATGTAGATCGTGTCCTCGATGTTCTCTTTATATAGTTGACCCCCCCCCCCCCCGCCCTCTCTCAATTATTCAACTGGTTTTCAGCTACTCAAATGTTTGTAATTCATAACCGTGCTTGTAATGACTTCACCGATATACTATTGGTATTCCTGTCAACATCTACTCTGTCTGTCCATGCTGCAGGGATTCTTGCTCTCTCTTCCTCACCAAACCAACGCTCTAAAGCCAGATTGTGAAGCCCTTTCGAGGCCAATTTGGAATTCCCTATACTCTAAATTACAACGTGTAAAGACATGATTTGACTGTCTGCCTCACTTTTTCTTAAATGAGGTTGATAGTTGTGTTTTGAGTGCCTAGACTTCCCTCACAAACCATGAGTTCAGACTTTAGACTCTCAATCATTGCCACATTTAGACTGCTGTTGACTCCAGAGCCGCAGAGTGGAAATATTCAAACAAATGGCACAAATAAGCTGCGGAATGGCGGAAAAGAACATTTCAGTAACACACTGACCAGTTGTGTCTCCTTTTGTTGTGTTGTCAGAATATCTCCAGTGTTGCATTCACAGAGTGACTGTACAGAGTGTAAAGCTACAGTACCGGGAACAAGTAGAGTTCAGTTCAGTTGGCTTCCTCTTGTCTGTGACACAAGTGTGTTTTAATGCAGTTTGTCTGTCAGTTGAAACACAGCTCAATGGCTTTGACTGTCTTTTCTACTGTTTCTCACTCACTCACTCACTCACTCACTCTCACACCCAACTAAAAAACAGAGTTTCAAGTCCTTTGAGACGGTCGTCTGTGGATGGAGCTGTCACCACCGCAGTGCTCCAGTCTCTTCCTTTCAGGCAGGTTCATAGACACTTTATAATTGCCTGATATGAATCCATCTGTGTGACTGAATGTCATGGGACTGAGAGCTGGCAGCGAGATCAGGAGGAGCACCGATTAGAAAGGTTAGGTCTCTGTGGATTTCCTCCGGGCCAGCCCTCATTTTATCTTCCACTTTGTCTCTTTCTACATTTTCTGAATTTTTGTTATTGGTGTGCTCACTGGCCAATTAACTATTGAAACCTTCTGCATTTAGGCGGTCCAGGGCACTCGGAGCAAGTCAGCACTAATCTTGATTTTTTTTTTTTTTAGATGAAAGAGAATCTGTAATATCACAATTACTGTCTCTTTGCTCTGCGCTGCTGGACGTTCAGACAGCATTTGACCTCCTTGCTCGCCGATTCCTCTTAATTCTTTCCGTCGTATTCCTGTGAAATATTTCCCATGTGAATAGACTCCTCTTCCTCTCAGCATCATGAGACCTCGTCAGTTGACTGGCAGACTGATTGACTGTTGGGCCCCTGACAGTCCATTTATGTGATTTGGTGTGCATGAGTCGGATAAATGACTCTAAACGAGCCCCTCCGTGCCCCTCTTCTGCCATCTTTTTAAGGGGCGCTTGGACGAGGCTGAGAGGGCGATTGACAAACCTTTACAGAGTTTGACAGGCCTTCAGGAGAGGCAGCACCTCCTGAAAGAGACTGTGCAGCTGGAATAATTGGTGTCCCCGAGGTATATTTGCCATACTGGGAATAAGATGGAGCTGTAAGAACTTTTAAAAGTAGACTAGTTAAAAAGTTTTCTGCCAAAAATAATGATCAGGGACGGATTTATAAACTCTTCCAATGTATTTTGGGCAAGTCCAACATCCATGACATGAGAAGTCATGTTTTAATGCAAGAACTTGACAAGTAATGATTATTTGAAGTTTTGATTAATCAGGTGATTATTTTTTTTAAATTAAGCGTTCAGTTTAAGTGTCACAAAATAGTGGAAGATGACCGACAAAAGTTGTCAGAGCCAAAGGTGATGTCTTAAACGTAATGAAAAAAATCATCACGCACATTCAAATCTGTGCCAAAATCTTTTTAATAAGCCAGCTTTAGTCCGAGACCGTCTTTTAACAATGTAGTAAAACCCAGTTAAACGCCAAATGTTTGGTTCTGTTTCTGTCGAACAACTAATCACTTAATTGTTTCCGCACTAAACTAATTAACTTTTCCTTTTCCAGGACGTTCATGATCACTTATTGCTCTTACTGGCCCAACACAGATTGATTAGCAAACCAGTCCTTACTTGCAAGTGTATCCCTGTGCAATTTATCTAAGAAATAACAATGAACAAATGTTCAGCGTGATGTGCATTATCTCACTGAGATCTGACTTTAATCTACTGCAGGTTTCACGTCTGCAGAGAAATCAACCGACACAGGTGACCGCAGAAGGATAGAAAATTAATCTAAAAGCATTCAGTTAGTTTTTGAAAATGTTCTGAAATAATGCACAGTTTGTTAATTGGCCGAAACATGCAAAACCAACACCTGTAGTCCTTTCTTTTTTTTTTTTTTTTAATATATATGAAAGTAGAAAAACCCTTTAACACCATGTTTAGGACTAAAATCACATGTTGGTGTATACAGCCCTTACGGCGTGTGATTCCCCATCTTACTGTTACTACCAGCAGAGTGTCTCTCTGATACACACCTGCATGCTGCGGTGTGTGTGTGTGTGTGTGTGTGTGTGTGTGTGTGTGTGTCGGTCACATTATGCAACGCTCAAGCCAGCTGTTGTCATGGTGTCAGCCCTGAGGGACTGCTGGGACTTACTGTGAGAGTGCAGTCACCACAGATGCTTGTGCTGATGGCTGCACTTTTCTGCTCTTTTCTTTGCAACCATGCGTGCGTGTGAATGGATCTGTGTTAGTGTGTGTGTGTGTGTGTGTGCTCGTGATAGAAGGAACAAGCAGCCTCCCTGGACGTTTGGCTCTTTAGTGTGCAAGAGGCATTCGTTGTTGAAGCACTAAAGAGTGAAATCATTTCAAAAGGACGGTTCAATTAAAAAAATCTAAATTGCATATTTATTTTTTTACCTATAGTGCTATTTATCAATCTAGATTGATTAGGTGTGAGTTGCCTAATTTTGGAGATATTCTTTCAGCAATTGTTCCTACATGTAACCGCTCACAACATGGTCTGTTCTAGATGAATAAATAGCACCACAGCTACGATGAATAATATCTATTTTAGATTTTGGAGTGAACTGTCTCTTTTAGAGAGAGGGAATGTGTATATAAAGAAAGATGGGTATGCTCCATTGGATGGAGTGTGTTTTCAGTGTTTGGTGTACATGCACTGGTGAATGGCGCACACACACACTCTTCTAAAAGGTGATCATATTTCACAATCTCTCGCCTCATGCATTTGACTCCTCTCATGCACGACTACTGTTTGAACCGGTTTCGCATCTTATCGATCCCGCCGGCGTTTTAATTCTCAAGTGTTTGCTTGTGACATCGGCACGTAGCTCTGTTTGCGCCGGTGATTGTTTGGTTAATGCTATTTGCCGTTGTGTTTGTACTGGGCAGCTGCTGCTTGCACACTGCAAGACTATGCAACGCGGAGAGCCGGCCCGGGTCTCACGCAGTGGCATCGATCTATGAAAAGCACCCAATAACCTATTGAGCCAATGCCCTTTGTGCCTCTTTCATATCTCTGTCGTCATCCTTGTGAAATCCTCCACATCAGCTAATTTAATATGTTTGAACTTTGATGTTGAACATGACTGTTAACACCGACGGTTTTGTGTCATTTCTTTCAGGTTTCTTTGCTTCGCTCTACATCACTGCCTGCCAGTGACTGGGTGTTTGTGAGTCGTTGGGTGAATATGTCGGTGTGAGTGCCTTTTGCATGTGTACACGTCCTGGTCAGAGAGAGAGAGCGTGTGTGTGTGTGTGTGTGTGTCTCACGAGACGCTCGGCGGAGATGCAGGGAGCTCGATCCTCTGCGGTGCGGTTGCTGCTGCTGAGCTGCTGCGTGTGTGCGGCAGCCGGCTACCCGTTCAGAACGCCCCTGGACCTGGACGTGACTCCACGCGTCACCGTGTTGAACAGTGGTAAGCAACAACTCAAGCATATTTCGTAAAATATCTTAAGATGACTCATAACTCAAATATTAATGCGGTGCTTTACATTCAGACCAGCAGTACCGTGTTTCTTTCAATACAGATGTTGATGCTGTTCAGTGTCTTCAGTCTGTATTGTTGCAGGTGCCGTCTTCTTTCTCTTGATCTTGTTTTCAGTTTCTTTATTTTCTCTCTCCCGACACTCTGTTTTCACTCAATCGCATGTGTGTGCACATACAACTTGTGCACACACCCGCTCGCCTCCGGTAAATCTTACATCTACTGTTCTGCAAACCATGAGTTTTTTTATTTATTTTTACCAAAGTGTGACTATAATTTGTTTACCTTGTGTGAGTGATGGCTTGTAGCCTGAGGTGCCACAGAGATGGAGGCAGATGAGTGAGGGGCTTTCACACTTGGATCCACCGTAGGTAGTTTAGGAGCAGCGTAACCATGACAACTATTGTAGTATGGCGTAAGATGGCCGTATACAGTCATTTTCTTTTGTGTGTGTCCTTAAACAGTACTATTATCTGATCCTGGACTTTATTTGTTGATACACAGACGCGTGAAAGACATTTTCTCACGTCTCACCTTCGACTTGCAGCCAAATTTACTCTCTTAGATCTTCCGGTAGGATATCCCTCCTCTCCCCTTCTCTTTTTCTAAACCGTTGTCTTTCTCTCATACATCACCTACTTGCACTATCTCTATCCATGCTTTCCCTGCTACAAACCTCTCTTGATACCTTTATCTCACTTTCACTAAATCATTGGTTAGTGCTCAGGCCTGCCCACAGGTCCTCCTACACGACTCCTCTCCTCGTCTGATGCCCCGTCACTCTCTCATCCACCCCCCTCCTCCTCTACCATCCATCTCTCCGCCTCAGCACCTAAGCTCTGTCTCTTCTCCTTAATTTCGTCTCTATTAGTTTATACTTTTCATTGATGCTCTGCCCTCTTTCAATTACTTTCCCTCGCCATTGCCTCTGGTCTTTGTTTCTTTTGCCTCCCTCTTCCTGATGAGAAGACTTCGATTTGCAAACTTACCTTTAATCCATTTAATCTCTGTGTTTCTTAGCAACCTAAAGAAGGCAAAGCCTCCGAACCTGTGTGGGGTAGTTAAATCAAACATAGCAACCTCATCTCAACGTCACCATAAAGAAGGTGAAAACTATTTGAGGGAGGGACGGTCGTTACAGGTTATTAATTTGACGAATTCAGTTTTGAGGAGCCGAGAGGCTAAAAGCTGTCAAAACGGAGCGATAGCAGGTTGTTAAAAAAAACATCTAAATACCTTTTCATAACACACACTGGTTTTAACCTGTCAGGTATTTTGGGGATTATAGTCGGTGGATTGTTTATTCAGCACCGCCTGTCGTCCCGCCAGGATACGCGCGACCGTAAACAGACCTGACAATGAGTTTAAGGGTGTGGGTGTGTGTGTTGTGTGTGTGTGTGTGTGTGTGTGTGTGTGGTGTGCGCTGTGCTGAGGTCCCTCCAAGTGTTTGCTCAGGTAACACTGTCATCTGGGCTTCTCTCTCTGCTTGCCTGTAGAATGACTCAAACGGGCCTTTTCTCTCACGATCTTGTAAGATACAGTTAATAAATCTTCCTCGGCTGCGTCACACTCTCAGCGAGGTAGTTTTCAGTGACATGGCTCCAGCTGTCAGGCATTGTGTGTCCTAATGCTCGGATTACGCTGAGGAAAACTTAGGCGTTGTCTCTGCTGTAATGCATTGTGTTCACTCACAATGAGGCACTTGTATCGCGTAGGCAGAGCTGTTGTTCTGAAAGTCCCGCACAGGTAGAACTCTTCTTCCTCCTTCATGCTGAGAATGAGTGAGGAAAAGTAGACACCTGATTACCCAGGAGCAGTCTGGGAGGGGAACTGACTGCTGCTGCTGAAGTGAGCAGTGTGGATTGTGTTTTGCAGCAGCTGAGAGGAATCTTAATGACGGCTTACTTGGTTACCATGCAGTCTTCAGTGTGGAAGTGAAGTGGCCGAGGAAGCAGGAAGTCTGAGTTGAGCGACTGTAGACCAACGGGCAGAAAAAGTGGCTCGCTATCAACTTTCTATTGCTTTTAATTGCTGTAAACACTCCACCCCAGCTGATAGATAAATATGCTCAATGTTAGTTGCATCAGATATTTTAATTAGACATTAAACTAAAGCTTTGCTGTCATTTCTCATGCGGTCACATGACCGTTATCTTGTGGAGATCTTTTTAGGTTAAAACATGCCCCTGTGACTGTTGACTGTGGTGTCATGTTCACCTAAGCTAAGTGGAGTCCTGATAGATCGTATGTTTAGAACTTACATAACTCGCTGCAGTCCTGAGATGCCAGAGAGTCATGACATGAGTGTGTGCGCTGTACAGCGTGTGTCTTTGCTGAGTGTTCGTATGAGTGAACCTCATTACTGTCTTGTCCTGTCGAAACGGATGCATCCCAATATAGCCTGGATAACTGGACGGGGTTCTTGCTCACAAAGCAATAAAACCTCAACCCACAGAAACCCACATGAAGCAGAAGTGGATCTCTGAAATCTGATGTTGTGTTGGCCCTCTTTTCATTATCGTCTCCTTCCTCAGCAGAGCTGTGTGGGATAAGCATAATCCTGTGCCTTGTATTGTCCATGGTGGGGTTGTAGTTTCATCTCTGGTCAGTTGGATATAAATTATATTTGTGATGCTGAAAACACCAAATTTAAAGGATTTTGTATCGAAGCTGACAGCAGAGCTCTTATGTATGGAAATGGTGCAACAAATAAATATCTTCCTCTAGCGCCACCATGAGGTTGATATTTGTGGTTTTGAGTGCAAACTATTGGATGCATTGTCATGTAAAGACATTGATGTTCACTGATGCTGTTTGCGCTTTTGATTGTCTGGTTATGTATTTGTCCTTTTTTGGTCTGGCAAGGTTTGTTTTTATTTATTCAGGTCTCTCTTTCAAAAAATATCTTACAATTTAATATAAACATTATATGAACATATGATAGGACAGAAACCTTCAAACTTTGGGGCTTTTCTGCTTGATAAGACTTACGCAATTGATCATCCAAATTGTTGCCGATTAATTTTCTGTTAGTTGATAATCGACTAACAAGCACCAACAATGAAAGGAAAAGTCAGCGGATAAACGGTAATGACAGAAATGCCGACCCTAAAGCATCGCTACTGTCAAAAAGCAGCTATGAGAAAAGATCTTGCTTTTCCCACTTGTGTGTGTGGGTGCATTGTTGTTATTTCTGACTAAAGGCAACAAACTTTGAGGTCATGAAAGTGATTTTCTGTGCAGCTGCAGTACAATGGAGTTTAATGGAATTATTTTTTTCTTGCAGTCTAAAAAAAGAATCTGGGATTTGAAGCGAGTCCCTCGGAATCAAGGAGCGAGGCCTCCTCAGCGCTTTGCACTGACGTTCAGCAATCATACAGAGAGAAATCCATCACAGGCCATGAATAGATTTCTGTTTCTCCCTTTATTCTCATGCTGCCAGGTTTGATTGAACCCTCACTCTTGTGCTTTTAAAATGCCCTCACGCTGATGGCAAGAACGTCATGCAAATTATTCTAAAGGCATTTGGGTGTTGGTGGATTTTTTTTAATTTTTTGGTTTAAATGATCAAATAAAAATCCAGATGACAATATAATCAGTTTGTGTTTAGGTGTGCTGCATAATATAGAAATCACTCCAGTGTTGCTACAGATGATAAATGAGTCAACTCCTGGAGTGTTTGAGAAAAGATGATTGTGGACAGTGTGTGTGATGAGATACTCCCAGGTGGTAGTGTGTGTGTGTGTAGCCATATGAATGAGAATCAGGCTGCTCCAATAATCACCATGGATATGATCCCGATATTATCAGTGGAAGCACAACAACAAAAGAAAAACTTGTTTATGTCTGTTGGTTTTTGCTCCCTCTGACTTTCAGTGTGTCGTCTCATTATGTATTTTTTTTTAAAGGACACGAGCTGTTTTGATAAATAGATGGAGCAGAACCAGCCGTAGTGGTACAAAAGTCATGTTCATTAACAACCAATCCCTCCTCTTCCTCTCTCAGGTCTGCAGGGCTGCAGACGTTTCCAGTCCTCTGCAGCGAGCTACAGCACCATGTTGCTGGAGGCCGACAATGAGCGTCTCTTCGTCGGGGCCCGCGGGGCTGTTTTTGCTCTCAATGCCTCTGATATTTCAGCCAGCTCTGCTCTCACTGTGAGTTTGTTTTTCTGTGCCGCTTCATGTTTAGCACCTCCGCTGCCATATCCTTACCTCTGCCACAACTTCATTTGCATTCCACAACGCAGGAACTTTTTTTGAGGCAACATTATTTCGTTTTGAGGCGAAAACTATTTATTCCCATGTCACCCCTTGTGTGTTTGTTTATTGTGTGTAGTTGTGTTGCTTTTAGCACAATAACTCAGTTTCACCACAGGAGCACATTGCTGCATAAACCTGCATATTAATGAGAAAAACAACAGAAAACTAACTACTGTATCTCCTCACTCTGAATAGATACAGAATTCATGTTCATCTCATCCACACATTGGAGCATGTTGACACAGAAATTGTTTCTAATGTATGCAGTAATTAGCATATTATCTATCTACCTCAATCTGGTGTTGCCAGTTTTAACTTAAAACCCCACAGACCTCGCAAGGAGTTGAAGAGGTTCATTCTGATTAATATTCCAGGTTGGTGATTATATTTGGACATTTGGCCCATTTAAGTTATAATCCTCACAATTCTCTTCATGTCAAACCCAATTTTTGACACCATTTATGGCTGGAATTTATAAGAGATTGTGACATTGCTGCCATTAAATTACTCTACACTCATTAGTTACCTCTCTTTGTAATATTTACATATCTGGTCTCAAATGGCTTGAACAAGTTATTCACAATGCATCCATGTGCAGTAAAGTAATGACATAATCCAGAATAGCACAACAGATGGTATTTGAAGATGAAACAGATTTGCTTTGGTCCAAGTAAAGCTATAAAGAAAACATCAAACACCATTGAAATGTCAGTTGCTGTGATTGAGTCTAGTTGTCAGACGATGGCATGCTGCAGGATAATGTCTTCAAAGTTGACCGTCCCTTTAAACACCCAGGGAAGCTGAAAATCCTCTTTCCCTTTCACGCTGCGGTGTTTGCTACCTGGTGACAACCTGACGTTAAGCTGTAATGCTAATTATGTTAATACAGCATTTGTGTCTGTCATCAGGTATAATTACTGATATGCGTGCGTAACACTCCCTCGCAGCCACTCCTGCGTCTGCTGCTATAAATGTACCTGTTCCAACTGTCTGTGTCAGAAGAGTTTAAAAAGATATGATGCTGTTCAACAACGCAATGACTTCAGATGCTGTGAGCTCAAAATTCCTGATCTATGAAATATTAAAGCAGAAAGAGACATTACTCTTGATTATCTGCTGTCAGATCTGTTGCATTTTACTAAAATGTATGGACGTCAGTGATGTGAATCCATCCAGTTTGTTGTGTGCTCTTCCTGTCTCACCGTATCCTATGTGGTGTGTGTATTAGATTGAATGGGAAGCCTCCCCCGAGCAAAAACGTCAGTGTCTGCTCAAGGGAAAAGACAATAAGGTAGGCGTTTAGTTCTTCTTCGTCCTTTCTTTTCATCTTTTCATAATGGGTTCTCTCCTATGTATTGATAATCGTTTCCTCACCATAACATCTTTCTCGTCCTCTTCCAGACGGAGTGTTTCAATCACATCCGCTTCCTCCAGAGGTTCAACTCGACTCATCTCTACATGTGTGGGACTCATGCCTTCAGACCCCTCTGTGCATACATAGTATGTCAATTACAGACCTTTCAGTGCTGTTGAATACTTTTTGATATGTCATTTCTTACCTCTCTGTGATTCCTAATGTATGGCTTTAAGGTGGGACTCTATGTCCTCCCCTTTACCCAAATGTTTTGTCCTTTATAGAATGAGGAGAAGTTTGTGATGTCGTCTCAGCCTGAAGAGGGCCGAGACAAATGTCCCTACGGCCCGACGACTGGCTTCACTGCCCTCATCATCGGTAAGCCCTTCAACAGTTGTCAGTCATCTCCGGAGTTTTACAAAAAAGACTGTAGAATCTGAGCCATTGGTTTTCCTACAGACCAGCAGATGTATACAGCTTCCCAGTACGAGTTTAGGAGCTTTCCAGATATCCGCCGCAACTCTCCGTCCCCCACACTGAAGACAGAAGATGCCCCTACACGCTGGCTGAACGGTGAGTTCATCTCCTGGAATATTAAAAGCCCTTCAGCATTTTGAGGTGGAACTAAGATAGTGAACATGATAAACATTATACCTGTGAGCATGCTGGCATTGGCATTTTCTTCAAGTAAAACTGTGCCTGAGCACAGCCTCACAAAGCCACTAGAATGACTTTGGACTCTTACGTTTGTTTTTAGATATTCCTCCTGAAACCCGGTTTGGGGTTTAAATGACTCAAATCGTTGTTTTGCAGATAACATCTTCTCCTTTGATTGTTTTCACCATCTGTTCGAACTGTGTTAGTGCCTGGATTACCATTCGTTTTCTCTTGTCTTATAAGTAGCCATCTCCTCTGTTAAAGATGTTTACTGTTTTGGTGAGACACCTCAGGTTAGACAAGTAGAATATTACGTTCATTAATTTTGTTTGGGAAAACTACTAAACCTAGTTTTAGGGTATCAAAGGCAGCTGCTTTGTTAATTCCTTAACCAAAAAGGAAAAAAAACCAACACGGCATTAGCCAGTGCATCTTTTCCTCCCCCATACAGAGGCAAACTTTGTGGGCTCGGCGCTCGTGAGGGAGAGTTTGGGCAGCAACACCGGCGATGATGATAAGATCTACTACTTCTTCACCGAGAAGAGCCAGGAGCAGACGACAACCTACAGCCACAGCAGGGTGGCACGCGTGGCTCGCATTTGTAAGGTGAGTGTAGATTCAAAAAGGATGCAGGATGTGATTCACAACTGGGAGAGAAGTATTGCATCAGACTAGCTTGAGTGAAGTCTTTGATGATGCTAGAAGGGGTTTCTATAATAGATGAGGGGCTGGATGGAGAACGCATTGGTAGCATGGCCCCATTGAGATTAGAGGAGCAGAGTTTATAGCTGATGAATGGGCTGCAGCGTCACTGTGGCTCTGGGTGCGAGGGATGGGTGACAGCAGGGGAGAGACGGACTGTTTAGCATCCTCTGCTGCCAGAAATGTGAATGATTTACGTCTCCTGCTGCCCACGAAGGAGTTAAGAATAACGAGAGCTCACTGTACAGCCTGATAACCTTGTTGTTCTCTCCTGTGGCACCTTAAAATCAAATCGGCTCACAAGTTCTCTCCTTGAAGTTGTGGCAGCATATTTGTTTATTCATCTTAATAGAAATGCCCTGCGGCGGCATGTGTGACATTTGCAATTTGCCACAGGCTGAATACATTTAAAAGTTTTAACCAAAGAGTGATGTCATTTGCTGGATTTCCAAAAGAATCGTGTCCTTGAGTCAAGCTTTTCCAATACGAACGTGTCAAGAGTCTTTCACGCTTTAGGTGTGCTGCAGTCTGCTGCGGGACAAAAACACACACTTTTACACAAACCTGTAGATTACAGTGGGGAGTCTCACAATACCTATGGGAAGCCATAATCTTGTTTCCAATGCCATCTTTTGCACTCTTTAGGGGGCTCAGTTCCCCTTGTGTGCCACCTTGAGTCGATTGTTCGCTCCGTTTTTCATTTATCCAGGCCTTACCTCATATGACCCTCTCCCCTCCCTCCTCCTGTTTCTCCTTTTTGTCCCTCACTCTTCTTCCCTCAGGGAGACCGGGGAGGCCGTTTAACTCTCCAGAAACGGTGGACGTCCTTCCTCAAGGCCAGGCTGACATGTTCTCTGCCCGAGTACGACTTCCACTTCAACATGCTGCGCAGCATGTTTGTCATGCCCGGCCTCACGCCGCAGGACACGCTCTTCTACGGCATCTTCGGCCTGGAGTGGTGAGTGGGAACGTGTGTCGAGATCTCCGGCTGACGGGGACTTTGAGGATGCAAATGTAAATGAGTGAGATAAAGATGAAAGGCAGCAATCGATACATTGAGAAAGTCGAAGGAGACAGTCGAGGACTAGATGAAAGAGAGGGAACTTTATCATTCAGACGATGTGGAAAAAAGGACTTGGGTGGAGGGGTTTTACCGCAGTTTGAGGAGAGAATATTAATTAGAAAGCAGATTTAGATTGACTAAAAAGAAAAGTTAAAGAGAAGTTAACACGTTAACTCCACACTGTAGCTCTTCTTTTTAAAATTAATTAAAAATAACCACTGATGAAAATAATACCGAAAAGGACTGTTTTGTATTTCTATATGGAACATTTCCTGTGGCTGCTTCACAATAAATGCCACTCCATGGTTTTTTTTTTCCAGTTAAACGCATCTAATGTGAAACGGTGGAAATAAGTGTGTTTTTCTTTAGCAGTAACTTAAACAGCTCTGACATCGTGAAAAGAGAGATTCCAAAGAGCTACTATACAGAGAGATAATGACTGAATGTGTCACATGGCTGTTGCAGAAAAGAATGTAGTTTGTTTTCAGGAATATCTTTAAGGTTATAACTGCAGTGGCCCTTCGTAGAAACTAGTTTTCACTTTTCAATGTGGTGCATTCACTGCAGGGATGTATCGGCTGAAAAGTGAATGTTATGCCAAAGCAAAAGGTTTTGTGGTACAGAGAGCATAAACAAACATTGATTATCTTCAGCGTTTCTGTTGTTTTGAGCTCTAACTCCTACTCCACCTCTCTGAAATCATTTTGTGTTCCTCTCCCCCTTCCCTCCTACGTTATTCTGAGAGATGTATGACTTCTATGAATCCTCCTATCTCTGTCATCCCCTCCCCCCTCCACTGTGCACCTTTCTAGGTGCGCCACTGATCTACTGTACTTCAACTGCTGTCCCTATGGCAACACTGGGTTTGCCGCTGTTATTTTGTGGCCAGTGCTCTGGTCTTTTTCTCACTCCGTCTGTGTCGCTCTCTGTAGGAAAAACGTCAAGGCGTCTGCAGTGTGTCGATTCTCTCTGTCTGAAGTCCAAGAGGCCTTTCAAGGACCATACATGGAGAACCAGGACTCTGGCTCTAAGTGGAAGGAATACACTGGAAAGATCCCTAACCCACGACCTGGAACGGTAAACACACACGCGTGCACATAGACTCACACACTGCCTCCCTCTCAGCCCCGTCAACTCAAGATGAAGAACGGGAGAAAAGTCTCCCTCCCATACGCCAACGGAGAGCAGATTAAGCTGATCCAAAGTAAAGATTAGGAAGAAAAGATGCGGGAAGATGATAGAAAGGATGAGGCGCAAAACACAACCAGTTTATGTCCCCGAAACCCATTTCCATGCCGATAACTCCAGCCCGTAGCTTTTGGCGACAATGGCTTAGTGTGGCAGTCGGGGCCGTGGCGTCGTTGGCAGAAGCAGATATTATCCACTGTAGTGTCATTTCAACACTTTGTAGGACTTAATTCTAACGTTGCCATTCAACGGAACGGTCAAGGGCTTCAACTTGGGACCGTGAAAGCCTCTTAGAGGAGTTGGCTGAAGCGAAGATGTTCCCTTAGTCAGGTGCTCAGAGAGCCGAGTCGCCCGCATGTCGGCTCAAGCCGGCTGCTGAACTCGCACAGTCTCATTGTTGTCCATGTGAAAAGTAGCATTTTCTCCCCCCGACAGAATCTTACACAGGCTCGCATTTTCTTCTTGATCCTTTACATTTTCCCCCGCAGACCATCTCGCTAAGCTTCGTGACATCCTCTCTGCCTTCCACCATCCATCTCTGTTTACAGAGAACTTTATTACAAGTGAGCCAAAAATGTCTCTTCTCCCCGCAGCAGACTTGCTTCTCATCGCTCTCTTTGGCTTCTTTTCCTGCAGTGTATCACTGACGCTCTGAGGGCCAGGGGCATCAACGTCTCCACCTCCCTGCCTGATGATGTGCTGAACTTTGTCCGGAGGCATCCTCTGATGTCCCGGCAGGTCCAACCTTCAGACAGACGACCGCTTCTGTTCAGGCGGACCACAGACTACACACACATGGCCGTAAACATGATCCAAGGCTTAGATGGACGAACATACCATGTATTGTACATGGGCACAGGTGTGTATGAATTCATGTCTGGTATAGTTGTGTGACAATAGTTCGACATTTCGGAAATGTCGAGAGTTAAATGAGAAGATTGATTCCACTCTCATGTCTGTTCACTAAATTTAAAGCTACAATTAGCTTAGCTTAGCATAACTACTGGAAACGGGGCCTGGCAAAGGTAGCAAAATCTGCCAAAATCCATTGTTTTTATGGGGGATTATGTCTTGGACTATTTATTGTTGAGTCACCGTGGCCAGGCTAGCTGTATCGATTACTAGCTGCATATAGCTATGATTTATTTAAGTGTTTTCCATTAATTTCACTATGATTTGAGAATATGAAACCAGGAACAGAAACCCTGTTAAAAATGTTAACTCATTATTTTGTTGTTTTGTTATGTTCTTAGGCCACTTATTCTGCAAAGTATCTTTCTTGTGGAAATCCAAAGTATCCAGAAGTCCACGAGGCAGGGAAAGTGTTGGAACAAGGGTTCATTCAAAGATATACATCATTTAATGTTCCATTTCTACTTACGTAAACAATATACAGAACACAAATATGTGCTCAAGTGGGTCATACAGCAACACATTAAGTTTACAGAGAATCAAACCCACAAGATAAAAAATGTGAAAGAAACCATGTTAAGAGAACAATTAAATTTAGTTTGTTTCTTGCAAACATTGTGTTTTGCGTGACAACTCCACATCTTCGATGTCTGAACCTTCTCAAACGCCAACCATGGCTGCATTTCCACTCGACAATCTTGTACCTATGATAAGAAACACAGGCAAATACGTGGATTGCCTATCCTAAGTGTTAGTTTCAAGTGTTTGCAATTTAATTTATATATAGATAAATCAATAACACAGTGATTCGTTTTGGAAGCTGGTTGACAGAAATGCATGTTAACTGTGTTTGTAGTACTGGCTGCTGCTGGCTGGTGTGGTATTTATAATTCTCATGTTTCTCCTCTTCGTGTGTGTCGCTCAGATGAAGGCTGGTTACATAAAGCTGTAGAAATCGAGGGTCAGCTTCACATTATCGAGGAGCTTCAACTGTTCGAGAAACCACAGCCTGTTAACAGCCTGCTGCTGTCAGCAAAACAGGTATTGTTTGACCATCACACGCGTGTGCGCGCGCGCACACACACACACACACACACACACACACACACACACTTAATGAGTAATCGCTCCGTCCTACAGTGTTTAACTCATCTCTCTCGCCACCAGATGAGTGTATACGTGGGCTCTCCATCAGGAGTGGTGCAGCTTCCCCTCTCTAGCTGTCACAGATACACCTCCTGCTACGACTGCGTCTTTGCCAGAGACCCTCACTGTGCCTGGAACGGAGCCCAGTGTGTGGACGTAATGGCTCAAGCAGACAGGTGGGTGCTGAAGTGTGTGTGTGTGTGTGTGTGTGTGTGTGTGTGTGCGACTGGATCGGATGAGTAAAGTGCAGCAGGTGCCCTTTTGTGTGTTTGATTTAACTAACCTTAAGTATCACAGTGCCCTGTCACAGTGTCAGCTCCCAGAACTGTTGCATAATCACATCTCTGGCAGAACCTTGATGCTGGCTGGGATAGTGAACAGAGCATGCAGCTGTGTACTGATTTAAACCTGGACATTTGCTTACTCAGTAGAAAGCTGTTATGGAGGCGATAAATTATATGAGACAGACTATAGCACAAAATACAAATAGGAGGAAATGGAGATCTCAATATACTTGCCAACAAGATTCAATAGTTTTTATGTTACAGCAAGTGCGTGTTTAATATTTGCACGGATATATAGTTGTTATGTGTTCTCCTTCATTACAGATCCACTCTAATCCAGGACATCCAGCAGGGCAGCAGAGGATGTGAAAACACACACGACGGTACGCAGAAATCTCCTCTGCAGCTCGGTGCTGCTGCTTAAATTTGCTTTAACCACAGTTAATGATGAAAGGGAGATTAAAAATAGAAAATGTTAGGAAGGACTCAAAAGATGCTTAGTTGTCATCAGATGGCATGAAGGCCCCTTTGAAAGTTGATTATGCACACTGCGTTGGCAATATCCTCTTTTCCCTTCTTTAATCACATTTTTGCCATCTCTGGAGAGAATTCTGTTTGATATTCAAGGCAGGCGAATGCCTTCTCTCACTTCACAATTTCAATCTGATCAAATGTAGCATCGTCTGCCCCTCCGTCGTTCTGTGCGAGGTAAAGCGATGGCAGGAATTAAAAGATGTGGAATTTGAGTTTATGCCTCAATAAGTTTGGACAGTCTTTGATCAGTTAAGTAGGTGTTTAGTAATTACCATATGAAATGAGTCGGAGGCTGTTGTGAGTTGTCCTGTAAACGTAATGTGAAATTAGACTGTTATTGGTATCTGTGTTGCAGACGTGGTCGTGCGGAGCCGCTCTGTGCGGGTGGGCGATGACGTGCTGCTGCAGTGTGAGCTCAGCTCAAACTTGGCGACGCCCCTCTGGACTCTGGACGGCAGCGAGCTGCAGGGCTACGGCCTCAACTCTGGCTTCAGAACTGGCACAGACGGCCTGCTGATCATCGAGGCCCGGCAGGACCAGAGCGGGCTGTACACCTGCTTCGCTGTCGAGAACAGCGTCAATGTCGCCATAGTCTCCTTCAATGTCACCATCCGCCTGGACCTGCCCCCTCCCCCACCTGTCGAGCCAACCGAAGACCCTTACCGTTTCTTTGGCACCCTGCTAGCCCCCACTCAGCATCCCTCCTCCGAGAGGCCACCGCCCCCGGCTCCTCTCCTCCCCCACTCGGAGCTGCTCTCCCCCAGGAACATGGAGTCCGTATATCTGTCCCTCATCACCATCCTCGGAGGCCTGTGTGTAGTCCTCACCGTGGTGCTCACCTACGTGGGCTTCTGCCTGCGAGTGGGCAACAGAGGGAAGTACTCATTACGAGCCGCCGCTTCAGCCTACCCGAACAGCAAGAGGCACCACAAGAATAGAAAACAGCACAGGAACTCCTCCCACATGGAGCTGAAGACCATCTCAAGCCACTGTAACGGAAACGGCACATGTAACGGGTTTTCAAAGCAGCACAACGGCAACATCCAGGATGGAGGCTTCCTCCAGATCGTCCCCGGAGAGGCTCACTCATCGCCCAATAAGGAGTCGCCTCCCCCGGCCCCTCCTCTCCCACCAACTCCGCAACATCCCTCTCCAGAGTCCAGAGACTTCCCCAGCGGGCTGTCGGCCACGCTGCCCAGCGTCCTGCGGAGGATGAACGGCAACAGCTACGTGCTGCTGAGGCAGAGCGAGTCTGAAAGCACGTCACCGCTCTGCTACTCCTTCTCCGAGGAGCTCAACAGGATCTTAGAGAAGAGGAAACGCACTCAGCTGCTGCCCAGGCCAGACGAGAGCTCCGTGTAGAGAGGTGTGGCTCCCCCTGTGGTGGGAGGGCAGCTGTGTGTGTGTTTTACCTGGTGCTGAAGTGCCTGCCATGTGACCATTATTGTTAAGGACTAAAGCAATGAGTCTTAACTACATTCTTTACTTTGGATTTTTTTTTCTTTTTTTACGAGTCCACATTGAGACGTTCCTTTTTTTTTTTAACTTGTGAGCTGCTTGTTAACCTTAATTCCCAAATTTCCCAAAACATAACAAGTGAGAGTGACAAATGCCAGCGAAATGATTGAGCATGAAATGACAAGACAGTGCAATCTACCTCACCTTCCTACTGCCCAGGAGGACTTCTGCAGTCTGATCCGAGCATCACGGCACAGAACGGGACTCGCAGACTCTGGCGAGGAGCGAAGCCCCGTGGGATTATAAATACATGTGAAGACTTCTGCCGTGTGGCGGCCATATTTGGCTCGATTCAAACGGGAGGGCAACTAGCCAACGTTTGTTTGCACTGACAAGTGCACAGATGGCCTATGCATTTTTAAACATGTCGTTCACATATTATAAATATTGAGGGAGGTGGTCGTGGTGAGTGAGGGGAATTTGGTGTGAAATATTTTCACTTTTAATACTGATTTAATCAATTGCAATATTATAATAATCATAACACATTATATCCAGTTACTCATGGCAGCGCATCACTTACACCAGCCATCATTAAGAAATGGTGAACTAATCATTATTTAATATTACTAATAACCCTAAATCGGAGTTAAGTAATTAACTACATTGAAGATACATTTGACATTGTTTTAAATGAATCATTATTGATATAATTTAGTTTATTTATAGATTAATTGATGAAAATGTTGATACAATTAAATCAATAACTTTTACTGTCACAATTACCTGATGTACAGGTAAACCTTTAATAATTGTCAGAAGATTTTCAAACACAAATAAGCATAACTGTAATTTGCCGCTGCAGCTGAGGCTCACAACTTACCATACATGGTTAAATATTGCCTTCAGGTGAAGCCTCATGTCGGCCTTTTAACTATAAAGTCCCAACTCATGTCTGCAGTTCCTACAAACGGGTAACAAGTAGCCACATAAACATACATTTACATTGTTTGGGTCCATTTTTATATAAAAGTCATTAGATAGTAAAGAATAAACAAGGAAATTATGTTCAATCTTTACAAAATTGAAGAAATATTGAAAAGTGATTATTTCACCAAGTGTTAATAGACTACCTGAATATGACAGTATTATTGATTTTGATGCACTTTAAATAGTTTTAAAACACAAGGTAATGGACGTTGATTCTGCAACCTGCCGAGAACCAGCAGGATTGAGGAGCTTTGTGATTGGCCGTTTCTCAGTGAAGGGCTGCCGCAGGGAAGGCCACAGCTTTGTCTGCTGACCGCGTCTCCGCTGAGCCTCCATCCACTGCTGAGCAACGCCCGACATGAGCCTATCGTGCAGAAAGATGTACTGTGGGGCACAGCGTTCACCAAAAGTATCAAAGGTAAATCATTGTTCTATCTTACCAACACATCTCCTGCACAGGCACGTTGCCAAACAAGCACTTAAAGGAATAGATCACGGAGATAACAGTGTGTGGCCACTTCATCAGTGCTGTAAATAATGGATGCATGCAGAACACTGGGAGCAGTGTTATCTCACAATTTACTGGATTTATCTGAATGCTAACAGCTTGTGGATCCGACTGCTGGGCTGTTTATAATTTGGGGAGAAGTTCAGGTTCAGAGATGCCCGAATGAAAACATCTGCTACAGTCTGATTCACAGATGTACAGTATCACCGTGGATCACATTAACGCCCTGATTTCTAGAGGAGTTCCAGTTTCATTCTTGGCATTTCTTTTGCCATTTACAAAAAGGAAGCTGAAGTTTTGTTCTTTTCACTTGCATCACAACTTTATCTTCAGACTTAATCACTATCACGCTGTTGATTTCCCTTCTTGCTGCATCTCACTGTCAGAGGGCCGCATTAATTAAACACTTGTCTGATCTTATTGCTGAAGGCGGGAGAGAAGAGACGGGAGTGAGTTTGATATCTTCCCTGGAGAGTTACACCCTCAAGCTCCCAATTATTTGCCCATAGCCTCTGGGTCAGACTGGGGTTTTGTGCTTTGTTGCTGTATATCAAAATAGAAACGCGAGTGCATACCGTATGCTGCACGTAGCACTTCATACGCCACCATAGACGATGCTGAAGCACACTTGCATCGCTGCACTGTGGGGTGGGGGAGTGAGATACTGTACCTTCTGCAGTGGTCCACAGTAAGCCAAGCTTTTCCTGATCACAGCCATGAGAGAAGAAGCACACTTTAAAAGCCTTTTATTAAAGAAAGCCCTCTGACCTCAATTCGGAGCACAAGAAGACATTTCGAAGACTGGGTGAACACATCGAATTGGTTTTCATTCCCTACTCGTGTAAAAACACTTAAAATCAGTGTTGCTAATGTATAAATACTTTGAGCTGCGTTTGAAGAAGCCCAGGCAACACGGTCATTTCTGATGTTGGACTTGCTTTTCAAGTAACAGCCGATGGAGACGCATTGTTGGCGCTGGCCTGAATATCTTTTCCCTCTTTCTCGTTGCAGGTGTCGTGTGCACAGGTCAGTTTGAGTTTCTCGTGATTTCATTCCCGGGGATACCATCTCTCCACCAGAGTCCGATGGCAGGACCCTGCCCCGCTTTAAAGATGTTCTTTAAATGAGCAGTGAAGTAATGTTCAGCTTCATTACTGGACAGCGGAGCCAGAAGAGAAAGAGCAACAGCATGAGAGTGCAACTACAGCTCTGCTTCACCACAACTGGAATGAAAACCGTTGGCTGCAGTGTCCCACTGAGCAACTTGTGTTCTTTCGGTCAGTTTGATGCAAACGTGTTGGATCAAACTCGAAGTATGATAGCCTTTTTTTCACACTTGCTGCATGAATTATGTGTTCGACACTGCTTTGTTTTTTCTTCTTAAAGTCAAGGAACAACAATAACTCTTATTAATGTAAAGTGCCACGGTCGATGTTTGACAAGAGCTCTGTGAGCCTATTTTAAGGCAGAAGAAATGGATTAAAAAAATAAGTGTATTTATTTTGTAATTTTGTACATTGTTGCTGTTAAACTGCCACTTGTGGGAACCTTCCTGACCGATAGGAGGGTGACAAGTCGCCTGTGTTAAAACACAATGTGATGAATAGAAGCACGGTAGTCAAAAGCATGCAGAGGCTGTACCAGCACCGCAGAATTTAATATTTAAAACTTACTAATGGGAGGAAAAACACACCAATTTACCCATTTACTTATTCACTCTAACCTATTAATTAGGGATCATTTAGCTTTTCTCTCACTGTAATGTCCACATATCTGTTTTTATCGCTGTCGGCATGTTACCTCATGCTTGTGCACACAGCAAATTATTTTACGAAACTAAACGCAGAGAATAAATGGGCAGTATGTTCCTTCACATTTCAGTCATGAGTTCAAATAAAGCTTTGTACTTCAACCGCTTCCTCTCCTCGTCATTGCTTGTGTATATTTACAGTTTGCCTTCTCACATTTGGAGGAGGCCGAGCAAATTGAATGAGCTGATGAATGTTGTCTGACTCTCAGGTCTGGGGCTGTAAATAAACTGACTGATACGGAAAAATGTTGATGGGAGGTTGATGTTCCAGGACTGGTTCAGATCCAGCTCGAGTGTCTAAGGACATTGTTGTTGACAAAACGTACAATACATGTCCTGTGGAGGCATTGCAGGAGAAAATGTTACCTCCGCTTTTATAAAGAGCAGCCAATCCTATTTTTTTATCTGAACCGTTTGAACTGATCTTTCAGAAATGCCACAGTCGATGTTTACCATCATCATCCATGTGACCTTTTCTCATGTTGCTGTATGAGCCGACAACACCCAGCTCTCACACCATAACTCAACTGTTGTAATGGATTACTGGCAGCACGACAAAACACCCATAAATAGGACAGCCGTGTCATGCACACACAGACGAACGCAGCCAAAGGGCCAATTGTAACAATGCCAGGTACCTGCAGGTCAGACAGCTTGACATGCGATTAACAAACTGTCATGGCCGGTGTTTTATTGACATTAACACTGCCTCGGTTTTAATCGGGGTCAACATCGAGAGCCTGCTCTGCCTCTCGAGTGGCGGAGTGGAATATTTTAATTGAAGTTACTGAAAATGTGTTGATTTGATTGTGTGCTGATCAACGACACGTTTTACACAAGAACTGACTTGATGAAAGTTGTGAAAGTACAGGTGTTGCTTAATCTGACTACAATGTCTCAACACACGACACATTAGCATACATTTTGTGAAGACATTCATGTTTCTCCAAATGGTGCATCATAATGACGTTTGTCTTCAAGTGTCTTCATTTATGGCCATAGACTTTCTAAAACTAATCAACATCCCATTAGCTGTACAATAGTGCTAAAAACAGTCAAATATTAACATACTTATACAGTTTAGATGTTGGTTAACATTACCAATGATTAGCATCAGCATTTTAGCAGTGTCATTGTGACATGTTCATGGTGGCATTAGCATTTAGCTTCATTTATAGTCTCACTCTAGTTCTCTAGTCAATTACTGGATAATTTGACCTTTTTTGGTCTTCTGAAAATGATTGAAATCAAACTAACTTTATTGCCACTATCCTTGCAAACAATAAAACATAGTCCTGTCATTTCAAGATAGTAATACAAAAACACTGCTGTATACACTATAAACATACTGTACAACACAGTGACAGCCTTTTTCATTGAGGCAAAGTCATTGAAGTATTGAACACTTTTAATCTTGTTGGTGAGAAATGTGCTGTTTTGTTGTTCAGACACACTGAGATGTATCTCCCTGTGCTATTTGTAAAGCACTCTGTCTCTTAGAAATAACCCGTCAACTTCATCTGAGATTAAAACATCTTTTCTATTCCTGGACGAGATCTACATCTCGGAGGAAAAGAAAGTGATTTCAACAGATCTTTTTTCGTCCTTTTGAATTCAAGCTGTAAATGAATATCATCCCAGGAGACACGAGATGAAAATGACAGATAGTGAAAAATAAGATTTTAGCTTGCAGACATATATCAAGGTAACCTCCAGTGAGAAAGTGTAGGAATCAAATCAGATCATTCCCACTCTTGTTCTTCCTCTTTCTGCTGCTGGCTCCATTGTCTCAGCTCTTCTTTGTCTTGTTTCTTTGTGGTTCTAGATTCTCATTTAGACGTCAGCAGAGGTGCATTTGTGTTTGTTGGAGAAAACAACTCGATTAAAAGGACCCACCCATACAAGCGCGTGTGTCCTCATATGTATTAGACACAGACACACAAGTGGAAAGTGTCATATGGAACAAATCAGAAAGTAAAGTCAGTGTGACTCATTAAGATTGGCGAAAAGACAAATAGCTTTGACATGACGATCTACCCATTGTTGCGCAAAACTGCTGAATACAATCACAGCTTTGTGATGAGGATACGACATAACAAAGAAATGAGAAATGCTGAGCTGGATTCAATGTTAGATGTTTGATTTCTAAAGGTTCACCCCCCCCCCCTTTTCTTCTCCCCATCACCCCATTAAAAGACATTCCCAATTCGTTGCCTGATTCTTTGCTCCCCATGTGATGTTGGAAATGTCACACAGACAGAGATTAGCATGGTTTTCGAGTTTTGACAGCCAGGATGAACTAAGGATCCTGAGCCTCAGTAAAGTACAGTACAGCTAATGCTGCTGTGGACAAGCGTGACACAGAGTCCTCTTTAAGTCCTTCCCTGTAGTCTCACAGCAACAACAACACAAAATGGATAAAGAAGTAAAAGAGAACCAAGTGTCCATTCAGTCTGTATGTTCAATGAAAACACTGGTGTTCAGAGTCCACTGCTATTTCTGTGTGCAGTCATTGTCCAGTTGCATAAACAGGCTCCCATGATATCGTGTCAGTTGCTGTTTGGTTTTGTGGACGTCACCGTTGTGGTCTATTGAGCTGACAAATGGGGAAGTGTGTCACGCTGCACTTTTTGTTCCCCCCAAAACAAACAGAGAGTGTTGCTGTTTCATGCAAACAAGCAGCTCCTCTGCCTCCTCCCAGACCGGTTTGACGCCACAGAAGTGCACGCGTCTCCGCTGTCACACACCGCACGCTCCCATATCAATCAGCCCTTTATCTGCTTCCTCAACTCCGCCCGACCGGCTCGCTGTCTGTCACGCGTTGCTTCAGACAAGACGCATGCCTGTCAAACGCAGACAGCCGGGCATCTGCAGAAAAACCAGATGAACCTGCGTAGAATTTCCAGTTGTGAGATGTTTAGCAGCTCACTGCAGTTTCACTTTTACCTTTGTCAGCAATAACACAGATACTGGCTCTAACATGTGATGGTGTTCCTCTCCTCGGCATTCTATAACAGTTAAACAGATTTAGACAAACAGACTGCTGCTCGGGTGTTGTGTACCTATGCAGATGTCGATGTGACAGTTGACACAAATATCCTGGAGGGGCAGAGACAAATGTCTGATCTTGGGAACTTTGGACTCTTTAAATATTGACAGTGTGAACACAGCTCAGGGCACACATCCTGCTCAGCTTTGATGTTTGGAATTGGCCAGACAGAAGAGAGCTCTCACTTTAAACTGGGGCCCAGTAAACTGTGCTGCATGTCATGGTTCTACGTTCACTGTGTGTGTGCTTCAGTAATGACTATGTGTGCGTGTGTGTGTGTGTGCGTGTATGTTGCGCAGGGCCAATGGCTTCCCCTTTGGACACATGTCATTCTCTCACCTGTGGCGCCACCCAGTGATCCTCTCTTTACAGTAATATCAAATGTACTTCTGCTGTTTACCACTGGAGGTCAGAGACAGTCTGCTCATGGAAAATCCTCCAGTATGAATTCTCAAATCGCCTGCAAATAAACTATGTGCTGAAGTTTCAGTGTAACTCCAGACATATTAAGTTTCCTGCCACAACACATTTAATCATATTTTCCTGTAGGCAGGACACACACACCACATTGTTTGAAATCAAACAACTGATATAGTCCAAATGAGACAAATCCGAGATGTAAGTAATCGAATTGTGTTTCATGTAGTATGTATCAGGATTAACTTGTTTCTCGTCCAGTGGCCACTGAGCTTCCCCTGCCTGCCTGGCTGGATGACATCTGGACTGAAGGAGCAGGATTACCTCACTCCATAAGTTTGATGGCAGAGACCCAGGTCAAACGGCCTCAATGACTGATGAAAATATTGATGAGTAGAAAGGTAAAAGTTTGTGTTTCTACAATTCAGATTGTGGCAGATGAGCCTGAGTTGATTTTCTCAAATTGTGAAACTCTCTTGTTGACTTGTCCTTAAAGACTAACACAACTCCATCTGGCAAAATAAAACAAGCCTGCAGGCGGACATAGTGAGTATAGGGGACTGACGCCGAGCAAGTAAACCTGGCATCAATTCTTCATGACAGCAAGTATCCAAACTGATGAATGTGTCACCGGACAACAGTGAGGCTGAACTACCGCCAGCTCCAGAGGCGCTGTCCATAACTGACCCTGACCTCTGACCTAGCTGTGCAAAAAGACATATACAATATGATTCTGCTACAACTGTCAAACAAATGTTTCCCTCTGAAATTGAAGCAGAAGTATAAAACTCAATAAAAGAAGGAGAAAGTGAAATTCCTCCTCACGAAAGCTACAAAGTCTTTCTTCAACCATGTGTGGTGGCCATCGAGGCCCAGTCAGCATATACAGGGAACAGAGAACAATGAAGAGTACACCCTTTACTGCGAGAACAAGAGGCTGTTAGTCAGGAAACAGTGTTGCAGATGAATTCATTTGCAATAAACGTTCACCTTATTTGCAGCCACAGGACTCAGTGACGTTCACCCGTGCTGCTAACCGGAGGAGAAGTTAGATTGGTGGCCGCTTAACTGACCGGAAAGCACTTATACCCTCCATGCATAAATCTAATCTCACAAGCAGAATATCAAATCAATCTCAAATTGGTGTGAGCGTGGCACAAATGAATAAGACCAGTTATACACACACACACACACACACACACACACACACACACACACACACACACACACACACACACACACACACACACACACACACACACACACACACACACACACACATTGAATCTGTCATGGGGTCCCAGCTCTTGTTTCACTGAGTGTGAAACACAATCAACATCAGGAAGAAAAGGCAATTTTAGGCTTCGGCAATGACAACACTTGTCTGTATTTCAGTGTCATTCTTGTTTAGGGTGGATGGAGAAGTCAGACGTTGAGTGTGACTGCATGTGTGTGTCATTTCTGCTGACTTACACCATTTCCTACCTACTGCCATCATTTCCTCCTGTCATTTTTTATTATTGGAGGCACATGTTGCCAGCGCTGTCCATGCGTCAGTACACTGTCAAATAATTTCACTGGAATACACTTTGCAATTCATATTTTTTCACATTTATTGTTTGAATTTTCTATCTTAAAAACGAAAAAATATACCTGTTAATTAATGTTTCTGAATCAACTTGACTAAATTGACAAAAATTTCGAAAAGAGGAATTCAGACATTGTAGATTCAGATAGATGGTTTTCAAAGTAAAATGCAGGGCTATAAGATGAGTGGTGATTACATTTCCAAATGAAATATTCAGTTGCTGCTAAAATAATGAATGTAATGACAACTGAGCTAACTCAATCTGCTGATGAAGACCAATATGGTGAAAAAAACCCTTCAGAACCAGAAAGTAAGTGGACCTTGAGTTGAGATGGTTTTGTAAAAAAAGACTGTAAAACACAATCTGTGACAGACTGCTGTTACATCACACATAGACACCAGAATACAGGCCTACTGATGACATGGAGATACTGACTGTGTGTGTGTGTGTGTGTGTGTGTGTGTGTGTGTGTGTGTGTGTGTGTGTGTGTGCGTGTGTGTGTGTGTGTAAGAGAGAGACCATGAGTGTGTGAGATGGTGCATAAATGTGTGTAACTGAATGTGAAGGCTTAGGATGATAGGGGTAGAGTTAGTTTCAGGGTTGGGTTTATAGTTTGGATGTGTGTGTGTGTGTGTGTGTGTGTGTGTGTGTGTGTGTGTGTGTGTGTGTGGTGTGTGTGTGTGTGAATCCACAGCCCTGCATTGCAGCAGTTGCACCTGTCTCACCCCCCTCCTTCATCATCATCATCAATACCTGGTTCAATAACCGATGATGCAGTGAACTATGTATTTTTATGAGGAAGCTAAACGTTATCAACTTACCAGGATCTGTGAGGAGGCCTCGTGTTAAACATCAGAGGAGGGATTGAGGAGAACTATATGCAAACAAGTAGAGCAGCATAATGTGCTGAAAGAAAAGGCCAGGATGCTCCTTCAAAAGTCCAATTTCTGAGATGTTGTTCTGCTTGTTACTGCAGGCTGTGCTTTTTGTTTTTTTAGCTAAAAGGGAAGGTCAGACAGCCTCCGGGGTTGATATTAGTGCAGCTCTGGAGCACCAGAGAGCCCTTTTCTTCTCCTTCCTTCCTGATCACGGCTGATAGGAGTTTTAACGGTGTCGCAGTTTAGTGTTTGTTATGAGCCACGGGGTCGACCCAGCGGCCTCGGTAACTACATAAGTATGTTCTTTTTACTCTCCCAGTCCTACCCGCTCTCTCTTTGAGTGAAATATGAAGTACTGTGAAGATGAACTGATGTAGTCGTCCAGAGAGACCTATTGGAGCCTTCAAGTCCCGAGCAAACAGAGAGAAATAGTTGTGGGGTTCACGACAAGCATGTTTTCAGTAAATGCTTCTCCATTACACTGGAGGGGTTCTTTTTTCGTTCGAGTGGCTGAATTCCAACAACGATTGAATAATCCCTAAATTATTGAATGACTGGTATTATTGAGGTTGCTCTACCTCAAATCATCTCCAGATTTCCTCCCTTTTGAATGGCTAAGAGAAATAACCGAGATCAGAAGACTGAAACCTCCCCTCATTTCTTTCCAATCCTTGTTTCTGCATCCAGACCCCCAAATGTTAATCTCTTATGTAATAATGGTCCACACACACACACACACACTCACATGCTTTGAATTATTTCTCAAGCCCCCACTGTAATAACACTTCCATATTTTTTATAGCCTTTTGCTATTAAATAGAGCAGCCCCGACTGACCCTGGGCTGTAGAATAATAACAGCAGCCGTGCTGTCTCCAACTCCTCTGGGAGAAGATCCTGGCATTTGCTTTCTGATGGTGAAACACAGGCAGTTCAGAGCACACTGTGGGCATACAATCAAAGAGAGACTCAGAGAGAGAGGCAGAGGGGGTCAGGGGGAAGACAATGGATGCCGGCCCTGTCTCCCCTCATTAGTGCAGTGTACCCTCCTTGCTCTCCTCCTCTGGCCTTTTCCCTTCCTCTCACATCTTACCTCCTGACATAAAAACTATCCCGCAGTCCCTCCTCACCTCTCTGATGCCACTTGTTTTGCTCAAAAACATCCTAAAACTCTTATCCAGCAGTCCTGCTTTGAACCCCGATAAACCCTGATGTGCAAGAAAATAACGTAAAGTGATCAGCTTTTCTGAGCTCTCGATTGCGTGTCACAGTCTTCAAGTTGAGTTCAAGGATGTTCTTTGGCGTTGGATCCTAGATCTTGCCTGTTTTATCATCTCATGAATAAGCCATGTAACTAATAAAGGCGTTTTATTACAACTTTCCCGGTGATGCTAACGTCAAGGCCTGAAGTTAGCTTCTCTTTTAGCCTTGCTAGTGGCTTGTCCCTCTATGATGGCAACATCGATCCACCACTTTGGTCGGGACTGAAATATTTCAACAGCTATCAGACGGATTGTTATTACATTTTGTCCAGACAGTCATGGTACCCAGGGGATGCATCCTCAGATCCCCAGACTTTTCCTTTAACACCACCTCAAAGCTTTCAGTTATCCCGTTAGATCTCTCAAAATCTGCTAGATGGGCATTTGAAGATCTCCCCCCTTTTTTCCTACAATAGAAGGAGCGTAATTATATACGGTACATGGGTGTGGAAAACTTGCGCCAGGTCAAAGGTCAGGGTATTTTGATTTCTTGCTCAGTAGTGGGGCTTGAGCCTGACTCCTCCATCTGAAGACTGTCTCCTTACCCTGTCATTAAAACACACACGCACACAAACACACACGCCCTCTGCACATCCTTTTTACTGTGACAAACAATGAAGCCATGCATGACTCATACTGTGTTCCTCGGAGCTCAAGGACCCTGCAACGACAACATTTATGACTCCAGCTCAGACGTACTGTAGCATTGGCACGAAAGGCACTATAAATGAATGTGTGTGTGTGCTTGTGTGTGTGTGTTTGTGTGTGTTCACGCACATCTGCTGAGTGTCTGGAGACGGTCACGCTGTTTGTATCACCTCAGTCAACCCAAACATTTCCGCAGCCACTGCTTTAATCTAAAGACCTTTCATTCTGTTTCCCACACGACAGTGCCTCTGTCTGCAGGTGCACTTGATTTAAGACAAAGTCTTGTTGTGATGTTCATTTCCTGTATGTGGCGTGAATGAGCATGATGACACCCACTGAGCACAAACTCCTTTCCAAGGTGTCTTTTGTGTCTTGACCCTCACACACACGTGTCTGTGTGAAACGGTGTGGAGGTGATTTAAGAGTTGTGCCGTTCTGCAGCGGTGTCCTTGACATCTTTTGATATTAGAAACCTGCTGCTTGATCTCGCCATCGTGGCAGGAAGCAATAAGTCACCCACCATCAACATGTCACTGGCCAACCTTCAACATGTCCAATATTGTGAACACATCCTGAGACTGCATTTGCGATCACGAAAAAAAACATAAAAGCTGCACTGTGCCGTCAAAAATAACATATGTGCAGCATGAAAGCATATCTTATGGATTTATAATGGGAGTGAGGTGAACAAAATGAGTAAAAAAGGTCTGGAGACAGAACACTTGGTCATGAGTCAGACATTTTAAAGGTCAGTAAACTCTGATTCCACCAAGGTCACTGAGGCATAACATGTTGTTATTCATGCAGAGCTGATGGCAATGAACAGAAAGTTATTACAAGGGTTGCAGTATTCAAAATTACAAGTGCTCTGCTGAGTGTTACATCATTTTAGTTTTCTTCTCCAGTGCTCTCAATCATCATTTCTCAAAACGTGCAGTAGTCTCATCATTAACCTGCAGGGATGGACAGTTTCCCTGCAGCCAGATTTACACAACATGACAGCGTGCTGCCTGCAGCCTTCGTCTGACTAAAATAACCATCTGCACTGAGTTCTCTGGGACACGTGCAGCATAATTCACTGCCACTTACGACCAACTACAAACACAGACACATAATCTAATCTGGGTCAGTATGCTTACTATGAGATGTGACAGTTTCATTTCACAAAAGAAATGCTGACTATAAACTTCACGACAGCTGTTTCTTTGTATGAGTATGAGCTGCAATTTATTATTTCTATAGTTGCTCCAGTCATCCATGAAAAAGAGAAAATTACAAGGAAGACATGACCCAAGTGCATAAATAAATTAAAAATAATGTAGCAAGTGAGAACATTTGACTGTATGTGGGTGCACGATTTCTCTTGTGTGTGTGAGTGCACAACTGTGTTTATAAGTACTGTTGTGTGTTTGAACAGGGTGTACGATTATAATTGTACTCAACCTACCGTTTTATGTCACATAAAGAGATTAAACCCTCAAACCTAAAAAGCACTTATCCTGCGTTCACATTCTGCACGTCAAAATATGTGTCTGTGGCAGTTCATTTCTAGATACTGTGGCAGCCGGAGGGGCAACCCCAGAGGGGTAGTGATGGAGGGACGATATTGCCTGACATGGAGGCGGAGCCCCCATGTCAGGGAAGGGAAAAGAGCGCCAAACCACCATCAGCCCAACAAGCAACACCTGAGGAGGAGAGACGAGGGAGCGACCACACCCTATCAGAGGAGGAGGAGGGGACTACAAAAGGGCCCAGGCAACAGGAAACCGGGAGAGAGTAGGAGTAGAAGAGGAAGCAGAAGAAGTAGCTAATCAGAGAAACCCTTGGAGAAGACTGCCTTACCCCTGGATCACCCTGGAACGTCTGACTACCCGCCCGGCTCACGACCCCTGCCTGTACGACTACCCTGCTCCTGCCCGCGCCCTGGACCGTCTGAGGAATACCCGCTGTGCACCGACCCGTGGAATTGGACCCCGACCCTCCCTCTGGAAAGCGGACCTTGTGTTCTTGAGTGTCTATCCTACCTCTTTCCACTCTCTACCTTCAGTAAAAACCTCACTTGAACCGTTTATCTGCCGACTGGTTGTGTTTATTGGTCAGTGTTGTCGTGAAACCCCCTGTCCACCCCGGGGGCTGTCACAACATGGTGGAGAATGTGGGCATAGCCCGGTTCTGGCAACGCTGACCGATAGACCAACCGACCCAGTAAGCATGGCCACCCCGGTGCCATTTCAAGAGCTGCTAGCGGGGCTAATCGCTAGCAACCAAGAAACCCAAAAGCGCCACGAACAAGCCATGCAAATACAAATGCAAATCCTCCAATCCCAGCAGCAACAACAATACCAACAGCAAAGCCAAATGGAGAAATATATGGAATTGCAAACAGAACGCGCGGAGGCCATGCAAAGCGAAATCAAGGGCATGTTACGAAACCAACAGGAGCAACATACCGTGGAGAAAGCCAATCCAGCGCGCTTCCTGCTCAAACAAACGGCAGCGGACGATGTTGAAGTTTTTTTCCAAATATTCCAGACAACGGCACTCCGCGAGAAATGGCCAGAAGATCACTGGGCAGAGTTAATAGCCCCCTTTTTGATCAATGAAACGCAAGTAACGTATCAGGACTTAGAGCGCGAGGGAAAAGTTGACTTCCGGGTTTTGAAAGCGGAAGCGTTACAGCGATGCGGGGTCACGCTGTTCTTAAAGGCCCAACGATTTCATGACTGGTCATATGACGCCTCACTTTCTCCGCGAGCCCAGATGCATGAGATCAAAAGGATTACGACGGCCTGGCTACACGCAGAGCCAACCGAGGTGTCGCCCACCGATCGCGTGGTCATGGACAAATACATCAGATCACTCCCGTATGAGGCAAAAAAATTGGCAGGCCAGAGAAACCCCCGAAACATCGAGGACCTGGTGGAAATAATGGAGGGTTACCAAGCCGCACAAGCTTTAGTGCGTGGGGGAAGAAACCAGACATTAGAGGGGCCCACCCGCAAAGAAAAAATTAAAACGGAGGAAAATAAATATGTGTCTCCCTCCTTCCCCCCAGGCTTTCCCCGACGTCGGCCGGCGTTTGGACAGGAAGAGAGGAGGTGCTACCACTGCGGCGAGATCGGGCACATCGCCTGGGAATGCCCTCACCGCCAGGACGCACCCATGCCCACGGCCAGTGAGGGGAGTCGCCCATGCGGCTTGATTACAGGATGCTGGGCCACTCACGAGGACCACATGCCCCTCACCCCTGTCAAAGTCAACGGCCGCGACGCCTCAGCGATGGTGGACTCCGGGAGCGCCATTACATTGGTGAGACCCACGTATGCTCAGTACCCGCTCCTAACAGGCACCCGAGCGGTCACGTGCATCCATGGGGAGACCCGCGAATACCCCACCACCGCCCTAGAGATCTACACGACGAGGGGTAGATACATCGGCACTGCAGGAGTCGTGGAAGGACTCCCCGTAGAGGTGCTCGTCGGCCGAGACCTGCCCGTGTTCCAGGAGCTTTGGCGCAGCCTGGTGGGGAAACAAGGTAAGACCCCTCCCCGAAAGTACAAAAAGAAAGCCATCTGTGGGCTGGGGGAGGAGATCTCCACCTCTCCCCTATCGGAAGGAGTCGCCAGTGCCGTGGCCCGGGCGTTGATGGAGGCCACCCATCCCAACCCCGATGACGTCTATGCCACAGCCATCGAGAACGACGGACCCTCCAGCCCCAGTGAGCCCGAAGGAGAGGCGCCGCCCATCCCCGAGGAAGCAGATACCCCCTCCCTCGACGAAGAGGAGCTGGCCGGGCTGTTTCCCCAGGACCCGGAGGAGCCCATCTTACCCGGGCCCCTCACAGGGAGGTTTGGGACGGCCCAGTTGGAGGACCCCAACCTAGCCAACGCCCTTCGGCAGGTGGCCGCCGTAGACGGACGACCACTGGACGGGGTAAGAGACCTCCCTCCCACACATTTCGCCATATATAACGGGCTCCTATACCAGGTAGTAATGAGGGACGGGGCCCCCCTCAGGTTGTTACTGGTGCCACGTCCTTTTATACCCTCTGTCCTACAGTTAGCCCACTCCCATCTCCTAGGTGCCCATCTAGGAGTGGAGAAAACCCTGGAAAGGGTGAGGGCCAGGTTCCACTGGCCCGGAATAAAAAAGGCCGTAGAAGATTACTGCCGGAGCTGCCCCGAATGTCAACAAGTGGCCCCACAACCCCATCACAGAAACCCGCTGGTGCCCCTGCCGATCATCACCGTCCCCTTCAGCAGGATCGGGATGGACCTAGTGGGGCCCCTACCCAAGACCAACAGGGGACACAGGTACATCCTGGTTATTGTTGATTACGCCACCCGGTATCCCGAAGCCATCCCCCTACGCTCCATGGCCACCAAGGGCATAGCCAGGGAGCTTGTGATGTTGTTTTCCAGGGTCGGAATACCGGAGGAGATTCTCACCGACCAAGGGACCCCGTTCATGTCTAGGATCATGAAGGACCTGTGTGGCATGCTGAAGGTGACACAACTGAGGACGTCGGTGTATCACCCCCAAACGGACGGCCTAGTAGAGAGATTCAACCAGACACTGAAAAAAATGCTGAAAAAGACCATGGACCAGGACGGTAAGAATTGGGACCAACTGCTACCATTCCTTATGTTCTCCATTAGAGAGGTGCCCCAGGCGTCGACAGGATTCTCGCCCTTCGAGCTCCTGTACGGTCGACGACCCCGGGGACTACTCGACCTGGCCAAGGAAGCCTGGGAACACCAACCCTCCCCCTACCGCACCATGGTGGACCACGTCGAGGAGATGAGGGTGAGGATGGCATCACTCTGGCCCATAGTCCGAGAACACATGGCCGAGGCACAGGCGGCCCAAGCCCGCGTGTACAACCGGGGAACACAACCCCGAGTGTTTAACCCAGGGGATCGGGTGTTGGTCCTGGTGCCCACGGCGGAATGTAAGTTTTTAGCCCGATGGAGGGGACCGTATGAAATTATGGAAAGATTGGGGCCGGTAAACTACCGAGTCAGGCAACCAGGTCGAAGGCACCCGACGAAGATCTATCATGTTAACCTTCTCAAGAAATGGGTGAGTAGGGATGCCATGCTCTGTTTCTCTCTCTCTACAACCCCAGGAAAAACGGAGCCAGTCGAGGTACCCGTGGGAGAAGAGTTGACCCCCCGGCAGAAGCAGGACGTCCGGGAAATGGTGGATCGGTTCCGAGACGTGTTCTCCCCGGACCCCGGATACACCACACTGGTGCAACACCGGATAATCACCGAGCCCGGGAAGAAGGTAAAACTAAGGCCGTACCGCATCCCCGAAGCCCGCCGGGGGGCGATAGAGAGAGAGGTACAGAGTATGCTGGAGGCAGACATCATCGAACCCTCGACTAGCGAGTGGTGCAGCCCTATAGTGTTGGTTCCGAAACCAGATGGCTCAGTCAGATTCTGCAACGATTTTAGACAGCTCAACGCCATCTCAAAATTTGATGCCTACCCGATGCCCAGGGTGGACGAAATGATAGAGCGCATCGGGAGGGCCAGATACATAACCACCCTCGACTTGACTAAAGGCTACTGGCAAGTGGCAGTGGCCCCCGAAGACAGGGAAAAAACGGCCTTCACTACTCCCATGGGCCTGTACCACTATAAGAGGCTGCCGTTCGGTCTCCACGGAGCCCCCCCCACGTACCAGAGACTGATGGACCAGGTACTTCGTCCCCATCGAGAATACGCGGCAGCCTATCTGGACGACATCGTCGTACACGGGGAGGAATGGGGGGCTCACCTCCAAAGACTGGAAGCCGTCCTGAAAGCTCTGCGAGGGGCGGGGCTGACAGCCAACCCCAAGAAATGTCGCCTCGGCCTCCGGGAAGCTGATTACCTGGGGTACACCATCGGCCGCGGCTGCGTCAAGCCCCAGGTAGGGAAAGTCGAGGCGATCCGGGAGTGGCCCCGCCCCCGCACAAAGAAACAGGTACGAGCATTTATTGGGCTAGCTAGCTACTACCGACGTTTTGTTCCCCAGTTCTCTGCCCTTGCAGCGCCCCTGACGGACCTAACCAAAAACCGGCTGCCAGATCGGATCGTCTGGACGGCAGAGACCGAGGACGCCTTCGAGAAGCTGAAGGAAGCACTGTGTTCCGAACCAGTGCTGGTGACCCCGGACTTTACCCAACCGTTGGTGGTACAGACGGATGCCTCCGAGACCGGGGTGGGTGCCGTCCTGTCCCAGCTGAGGGATGGAGAGGAGCACCCCATCACATACGTAAGCAGAAAACTATTACCTAGAGAAACAAGATACGCCACGGTCGAGAAGGAATGTTTGGCCATCAAATGGGCGCTGGGGGAATTGAAGTACTATCTGCTGGGACGGCACTTTACCCTGGTCACGGACCACGCCCCCCTGGTATGGATGTCCAGGACGAAAGACAATAACGCCAGGGTCACCCGCTGGTTTTTATCCCTTCAGCCGTATGCTTTCTCTGTTGTCCACAGATCCGGGGCCGCTCATGGAAACGCGGACGCCCTGTCAAGACGGGACGCCCTAGGTTCCTGGAGCAGTCCTCCCCCCAGGTCGGATTTAAGGGGGGGGGTATGTGGCAGCCGGAGGGGCAACCCCAGAGGGGTAGTGATGGAGGGACGATATTGCCTGACATGGAGGCGGAGCCCCCATGTCAGGGAAGGGAAAAGAGCGCCAAACCACCATCAGCCCAACAAGCAACACCTGAGGAGGAGAGACGAGGGAGCGACCACACCCTATCAGAGGAGGAGGAGGGGACTACAAAAGGGCCCAGGCAACAGGAAACCGGGAGAGAGTAGGAGTAGAAGAGGAAGCAGAAGAAGTAGCTAATCAGAGAAACCCTTGGAGAAGACTGCCTTACCCCTGGATCACCCTGGAACGTCTGACTACCCGCCCGGCTCACGACCCCTGCCTGTACGACTACCCTGCTCCTGCCCGCGCCCTGGACCGTCTGAGGAATACCCGCTGTGCACCGACCCGTGGAATTGGACCCCGACCCTCCCTCTGGAAAGCGGACCTTGTGTTCTTGAGTGTCTATCCTACCTCTTTCCACTCTCTACCTTCAGTAAAAACCTCACTTGAACCGTTTATCTGCCGACTGGTTGTGTTTATTGGTCAGTGTTGTCGTGAAACCCCCTGTCCACCCCGGGGGCTGTCACAATACTATGACATTTACTCACTGTTTCCCCCATATCAATAATGAAGGATTATAATTGCTCTCCTTTGAAGTGGCTGTTTAAATAATCCAGGGAGGATTGCTCTCGGCATCCCATTTTCAGCTCAGCGAGGAAAATGAGCCGCCGCAAAAAAAAAAAAAGAAAAAAAGAAGAAAATCCTGAATCTGGAGGTTGAGGCTGAGAAGCGGTTTCAGCTGCTGAAGGTATCTAGTTTTAATCTGACACAGGGAGGTGCAGCACAGGGATGACTTTTGATGGAGCATCAGTGAAAATCAAAATACTTTGTTTGATTCTCCCTTTATGATTTTTGAACGTCGATGCCAATGTGGAGAGAAATCCTTGTGTGTTGATTTATAACATCTCTGACAACAAAACCTAACATTCATGCTTTTTAGACTGCCATTTCTTTCTGCAATCAGAACACATTGTACCGAAGCTGCACTTTAAATGTCAACATTAGGTCAAGTCATTTATGTTTAGCCAACCCAAAAAATGCACCACCAAACTATAAAGAAGGAATGATGAGCACATCACTATGAATCACTATTCAAAAATAATTGAATTTAATTAAATCACTAATGGCTTCGTATGAGACTGGACTTCTTTGAAATACCCCTTTAATAGTCACTGTAATCGGGATACATTGTAATTTACAAGCTATGCTTGCAGAAGCATTTTTTTGAACAATAATTCAGATCCCTTTTGAGCTTTGTCTCAGTACATATGAGGGTGTTTTTCTTTAGAGACGGACTGGAAAGATGAGGAAACAAAATTCTTGCATACATTCATACATTTATAGTATAGAAGACAGATTACATAACCCCTTCCTGAAAAGCACAGCATGTTCTCATTGGAACTTGATGAGGAGAAAAAGTCTTATTTTCATATTCTCACAGCAGTGTCATGAGTTTATATTGTCATTCCTAAAGCATGTTGTGGTAAGTATTTATATTTAAGTGAGTATTAACGATGTCTTGCCTGTATGCAGGAGTTTGGTCAGAGTTCAGCTACAGCACAGTGGAGCAGGGGATGGACGAGCATCCGGGACGGTAATTAAAATGTATGAACGTGCATCGGGATGGGGAATAAAAGGAGGATCAAAGTGGTGGCTGGCGTCTGAATAAATTATCAATGTGGTCATTTTGGTTGCACAGACAGGCTCCTAATGAGCATGTGTAGAACAGCGGTATTAAATAATCATCTTCAGTGCGTGGTGTGAGTGAGTGAGTTTGTGCCGCCACGGCCCCGACTGCAGCAGCAGCAGCAGCAGCAGCAAAGTATTTCAGAGAATTAGACAGAAAGTGAGACGCTGAGCTGTCATTTAGCTTCACAAGCAAAGAGACAAGAAGCTCTGAACAGAGATGAAGTTGTTTTCTGCCCCAGTTCCTCTGCTTCCCAGCCACACTGATTCTGACTGTAGACAAAGAATCCAACGCCGGATGAGCTCGCAGGCTCAGACCAGAGCTGGAATTTGAGGGAGTAAAGTGTTTCATGCTACGCTGCACTCTCCTGATTTGACAATTATGGAAATATGGAAATAACACACAGCGCAGCTCCGGGATTGGGAACCTCTAATTGGGTGCTTGACAGAGATGTTAGAGTACTTGAAGCATTTTTTTGGCAGATTCATCCTGGATGCACTTTGAGCTTTATTGTTTGTTGAACTGCTAAAATGCATACTTGGCAAACGAGGCATGAACAATTCGTTAAACATCAAGTTTGCATGAGTAAAGTGTGCTTTATGTGGAAACAAAAGAAAACAAAAATGCAACAATGCACCAGAGGAATGATTACAAGTTCTTGTGAATCATTTTAGAAGCATTGCCAGAAGCACTTTGTTATTTCTGAATCATGCTGAGGCTGAGGCTCCACTCTGGTCAGGTATCCGGCGGTGGATGAAGACCCTGAGGGGACAAAGCATGTGTGAGTCATATGATCCAGGCTTTCGGCCTTCACACAAACAGACAGAGACAGACCAAAGCGGATTGGAAACAAAGGCTTGCGATGTATTATTTCTATTGAGGCATGAGCATAAGGAATTCTCCATTAATCTGTTTCATCTTGTTTTATGGAGCTGCTACACCAAGCGCTGTGTGAGATGTGTGAGTAGAGTTGTTTCTCAGAGTCCCCCCACCATGGAGCCCCGTGCCTGTTTCTCACGGTATCAGAGCTGCTGCGGAGGCATGTGAGTGTGTGCTTGATGAACACAGTATGTGCAACTACAGTGGAGCATAATTACTGTATATCGATTTACTATAGCATCTTACCATGCAGTGGTTCTAATCCAAGTTTGAAAAATGTTATGTTTTATTTTTAGGAGGAGGAATGAGTCCTAAAACCCAAAGTCAGTGTTTAAAAAAAAGAAAAAGGGTTTTCGGTTAGCTGCCTGAAATAAGATCTGTGGTTAACAGCTTAAGAGATTTTAATATTTTGATCCACGATATAAAATGCATCAGTCTTGTGAATTCTGAAGCTTATAAGTTCTCTCATGGAACCAGGGGAGTAGTTTGTTTATAACGAAACGTTAGCTTTTTATTTCTGGTGATTCACGCTTGGTGTTCATTTGTGAATATTATCTCACAAACGTTTAAGTATCATAAACGTGTGTTGCCACTGAACTTATTTTCTGCAATAATCCAAAATCCTGTTGTTTTTTTGTCGAGGAAACCAGTGCGACGCTACCTTCTGTGTTGCCCTACAAAAATACGTCATCCCTGCAGCACTCTATTTGTCTTTACAAGTCTGCAGACTCTACAGCCATGTTAGCGTCTCTTTGAGGCTGTAGACTAGTGCACAGCGGTGCTTTGATCTAAATGCTAACATAAGCATGCAAACATGCCCGCAGTGACAATGCTGAAATCCTGATGTTCAGCAGGTCTAATGTTTATCACTTTCACCATCTTAGTTTAGTGTGTTAGCATGCTAACATGTGGTAGCATTAAACACAAATTACAGCTGAGGCTGGTTATGGCGGTATTTGGTCAAAGACAAATTTTAATTTTGGCCTGATGATGACAATAGAGGTAACGTTAAAGGATTATCATTATTATCGTTATTAGAATTCATCCTCTACCTGATGATAGCATATTTGCTGTGATATTTAACCATGAATGTGAACATGCTGATGAAGCTATAGACTAAAGTCAGCAGATCACCAAAGTTATTAATTCATCCTCTGTGGACCATACGGACAAAATTTCATAGCAATCCACCCAAAAGTTGTTCAGATATTTCAATCTGCACCGAAGAGGTTGAGCGACTTACCAACAGACATTGCCATCCATGGAACCACACCGCCAACACTTGTTAAAAATACACATTTTAAGCAAAAATATGAGAAACAATTGGATGAGCAGGACTTTTTTTCTGCAGCATCTTCGTCTCAGTGATTATGAAATAAACAGTCTTGTCTTGTACGAACGTCGCAGGCTGCCGAGGGCAAGAACTGCATTTAGAATACACACTTGAGCACACAGAGATCTACTCCAAGCGCACATTCACACACACACAAACACAAACACAAACACACACACACACACAGCTGCAACAGCACACAAACACATTCTTTGCAAATTTGGTCAGAAGACAATAAACTAACTGGGCTTTTGTGGTGTTGGAAAAATAAGCGATGCTCTACCCACAAACATGAAGCCCAGGAAATGTTTAACTTTAATCTTCAGCAGTTTAGTAAAAAAAATTATCTCAGCCTCCCCGGCCTAACGAAGTAGACTCCAAAGGGAACCCACTGGGGAAGAGGAGAGGCTGCAGCACATTCGCACGTTTCAATTCAGCTGGAAATCATATTAGCGTTGTGGGCTGCCGAAGCCTGGAGTTGAAATGAACCATGGAGGCGATTTAAAAGGAGAAAGGGATTGAGAAAAGAAGGGCTGATGGTGAATTGGGAGGGCGAAGGCTGAATGTGTCAGAGAAGGAAGAGATGAAGGAGGGAGGTTATTGGACGGAGTGGAATTAGGAGAAGAAAAGTAGCAGAAGTGCTTGACACTCTGGAGGGAGAGACGAGCAGGAGGAGAAACAGGGGGCAGAGTAGAGGTGGGGGTTACGTACTTGGCATTGGTGCAAGATATACATTGGCATGTTTTACGCAGAGGACGAGAGGTCAGTTGGAGTTCAGCAGTGACAGGCCTCCTGATATCCTCCTCCTCCTCAGGCAGGAGGGCCGGCTGCACATCAATAGGAATAAGGTGTTGCTGTGGTGGCTGCAGTGTAAGATAATAGTTTAAAGCTGCGCTTTGTTTGAAAACTATGCAAACTAGATGTTCCTACCTTCATGTTTGAGCTGCATATAATAGTTGTATATAATAGTGTAGAAGACAGATTACATCACATACTGTACGTGGTATAACTGTGATGCTGCACTGCAGATGCATCGACCTTAATGAGCTCTATAATGCCGAGACATAAAAGGAGCAAAATAAATCAGTGGGGATCATGGCACTCTCTTAAAATACTTGTCATTTTCTCAGTGGGGCATTTTATGCCTTTACACGTGAGTCAACAATGGAGAGATGACAGGAAATCAGAGGGGAAAGAGAAGACAAAACTGGGACATTCAAATGAATGGTGCATGGGCCAATGTTCTTAATACATAGAAAGAGATTTAAATCATTCTTGTTTTAAGAAAAACAACAAATCCTAAAACACGTGAAAACATGTCCAAATGAATAAAAAACGGATTAATTGAACACATTGCAGAGTTGGTATGAAACTGTTGGTCAGAGAAACCAAAGACACGAAGAAACCATTTTTCTCCATGAACTCTTCTGTGTGAATCTATCATGAACGGCCAGTCTATCACACCTGCTCGGATAACTCCGTATGGTTTAACATTACTGCGGCAGCTGCTCATTTTGACTGACAGGGATTTTTGCACTTTAAGATCTTGTGGAAATCAAATCCACACATCCCTCGAACAAATTAGGTCATTCAGCCTTTCATACAGCTCCTCTTTCATGGCTGAATCGGGCAGGTGGTCTATTGTGGTTAGAAGAGAAGACCCCATATTGTGTTTCCGGCTTGTTAGAGTGGACAGGAGGCAGTGGGCGGGAATCTCTCAACCTGAGAGTTCAAAGCCATTAAGGAGCTCACCTGTAACCAGCTGGCTCCCCTGATCTGGATGTTAAAAAGTAAATTAGCCTCATCATAGAAATATTGTGGATGATTTATTTTTCATGTCAACACTATCTCTTTCTTCGTATGGGCAACACGTCCGTCACAAATCACCAGAGTTGCATGTGTTTAAGTACTTTTCAGCACTTTGGCTCAAGCCTTATAAGCAGTATTTGAGGCCTAGAGTCCCCCAAATGCAGCCCACGTAAATGTTTCATAATATGCATAATATGATTCTACAACCATCTAAGACAGTGGGTTCCACCCAGGGGTCCGGACCCCCCAAAGGGATCCCAAGATAAATCTCAGAAAGTCACATGATTAATAAAAGTATAACGAAGAAAAATATGTATTTCTGTTACACCAAATTAGTTTGATATTTTTTTTTAATCTTTGGTGAAATCGTTCTTAACTTATGTGCACAGTGAGGTCATATTTTACAAAAGGCCTCAGGTAAATATTTGTTTTATTGGGTCACAAGTTAAAAGGTTAGGAGCACTGGTCAAAGACATGGATGTTGAAGGAATAGTTGCTTATTGTTGTAAATCATTCTGAAAAATAACACAACTGCAATAAATACTGAAATGAAACCACCAGCTATGGTGGGTTATGTATTTTGGAAACGTTTTTATTATTTATCTTTTTTATTTCATATTTTACTCAAATGTTCAGACAAAAAAGACGAAACAAATCTGTATCTGTGACAGCAGCTATTAAGACTGTAATGAGGTTTCAGTCGGTCCCATTGAAATGATTGGACAGTCCGCCTACCTGCCCACCTGTCTGCACGCACTCTGCGCGTGCACTCATCACGTGTTACCTACACGTCCACAAGCTGCTATCTTAACGGCTGTGAGTACAACCAATAGAAGTAAATTATATTTCTATAGTACTGACAACAGCCTTGTTCGTGCTTCTCTTTCGTGATGACGGGCTGGCTGTCAGTATTTCTCGCTAGCTTTAGCAACTTTTGAAGCTAGCGCTGCTAATGTTAGCTCCTTTCATTAAGAAAGAGTTGGCAACACTGGGATAGGGTTAAATGTAGCGTACTACAACAAAACAGTTTACACTTAAACTACCAACTATACAAATGAATGAGTCTATTAAGTAGTACTACTAACAGTGATACTACAAAATAAGTATCCCATTATTTAATTAATAAATAATGTATATCAGAATATAAACCCACAAAAAAGGCACAAATTGCAAGTCTAAAACCAATAAGCACAGATTAAAAAAATGCGTTTCTAACAGTTACTCTGTTATGATAAATACAAAGTATCAAATTCATAAACATCCGCTGGAGAGATATTGCGTCACCGGTCGTCGCAGCCCCCCCTCGCGGAGCCCGTGCCCTTCCTTCCCCGGTCCTAAACCTCTCTGTTGTGGATCAGCAGCCCCTTCTGGAGCACAGAGTCAGCCCGCCCCGCTGAACATCATCCCGGGCTCCGCCGGTGACGGTAACCAAACACTGTCAGCCTGGACCAGCAGCGTCGGAACAGCAGCGGATCCTCCGGACGGGTTTGTGTTGGAACAGGAGCACCAACTACAGAAGCAACGACAGAGAATCGAGCTCGCTGCTTGCTGTTTGCAGAAAAGTTGTAACCCGCAAAGAAAAAAGGCGACCGGATACTCGCACAAGACATTTACTGTTGGAGGAAACATTGCTGGTGAAGAACATCTTGCTGGAGGTGAGTAGATCACGCAGCGTGCAACAGTGATTTAGTGGGACACTTTGTATGTTTTGTGCTGTATTCCTGAGGGTTACATCATGTTATTGGCTGTGTTTTAAAGTGTTCCTACCCTGTTTTTATACAACTAGCTAAGAATTAGAGTAACTTATTTCATGATGTTGGCCAATTTATGCAAAATGAACCATAAACAAGCGTTGTTTATGTTATTTAATGTCATAGAGGTTGATGATACTAAGTTAGGGGGTGGATGGTGCTGCGTCAGAGTGTGCATGGCTGAGTCTACATGATTAATTGGTTGTTGACATTTGACTCTTCTGAGTGATTAAAGTACTTGAGTGTAATGCGCAGTTGTTACAGTTGAAAGCAGTGACTTTGGTTTTCCCTCCAGTTACGAGCAGTGAATACAGCTGTTTTTCCTCACGAACTGGTGTGTGTGTGTGTGTGTGTGTGTGTGTGTGTGTGTGTGTGTGTGTGTGTGTGTGTGTGTGTGTGAAGAGAGAGAGAAGGGGTACGAAGGAGAGAAACTAGAGAATAAGCATTGCTCTGTTGTCTCCATCCAGCTGTTTCTGTCAATGGGGTTGCGGCTGTCCCTTGCAACTGGCACACACACACACATACACACACACACACACACACACACACACACACACACACACACACACACACACACACATACACACACACAACTGCTCTTGCATATCACTTTTCTTGTTACATTAGTTCTGCCTCTCGATATCTGCAGCTGTTTTTGTTTAAAGACCGAAAGAAGCAGAGAGGACGAAGGGAATGCGATGAAAAGGAAAAGGTCACACGAAGAGAGCGAGGGGGACCTCAGCACCACTTGTTTTATGCTCTCAAGGCCCACTTTAATATATGGATTAGTTAGTCGTTGAACTGGAAACGCCCAGGGTCTTGTTGGACCATAAATAATCCACACAGGAGCAGATAGAAATGCTGAAGCATGCCTGAGATGCTCTCCATCTTCTTCTCATGTGGTGAACACCCCTCGCTGCGGCTGATTGATGGGTTTAACGTCATGTTCTCGCAGCTATACGACTTAAACTGAACGCAAACATCAAGACGCCCAGCGCAGGGATGCATAACCGCTGCAAACATCGATTCCTGTTCTGCACGGAGGTTTAACTTAGCGTTTCGGCATCATCAAGCCACCTCACTGGGAGACCCTCCGATATCATCCTGCGCTGTCACCACAGCACAGGCAGGGAAAGGATGGAGGACGGTGGGACACATACAGAGAGAGAGGGGGGGGGGATTTGGTGGTGGTGGGAGGTGATAACCAAGCTGTCAGGCGATCAGGACTGGAGTGGCAAAAGATGGGGAGGAGGGGGGGGGGGTGATGCTGAGGGATCATTTCTATCACATGGCTCCTTCACGGGACAAGAAGCCCTGAGGGGGCGACATGTTAGGCAGCCGAGCGACAACATGACCAAAGTCATGGTTCAGCATGCTTTTGGTAACATGTAGTCCTGAAACACTTTTCCTGATTTCCTGGTCTTTTTGTTCTGCGCTCCCTTTTTCCAAGTTTTACGTGATTATGAACTACATTTTCCTGCGGCTTTCTCCTTCCACTGTCGAATAAGCCGACCCCCGTCTCCATTCACGTCTATATTGAGTTAACAAATATGTGTTGAGTCGAGAACTAGAACACAGCCAGAGGCACAACCACAGCTGGTGCACATCTGACACGTTAAAGACGCCTTCTGCTCAAAATGCAGCGGCAGCTTTTGCAGCTTAATTTGCTCATTAGATAATCTCAGCTGAAAATAGCACGTAAATGTGTGCACGGGGGGCACATCTGTGCACTCGGCAGAGCACTCTTACATAACAAGCAAAGGAAAATCCCACATGAAAGAGATGTATAGAGGGAGCGGTCTGATCCACACCTGCGAGGCTCAATTATCAAAATGCCTCTCCAGCCATCTGGGATTGAAACGATGCAGATTTCCATTTTATTTTGCTGCAGCGGTGACGACGTGTGAGTGGTGGATGTAATTAAAAGCACGTCAGCAATATTTAATTCGTTGTCATCCATCATGGTGTAACAGATCCCAAAAGCTTAACACAAACAGAAACTCCTCCTCATAATGCTCCTGTTAAACGCCACGGTAGGTAATACGTTTGAGATAAACCAGGAAGTGTGTGTCGCTTTCGAGTGTAATACTGAGCTTTCATGGGAAAAGTGGAAGCACCGTCGACTCCTCTGAGAGACGTGTGCACTCAAGGGAGCTCGACAGATGTGTTTTCTTGGTTTCGTCTCGCGTTTCCCCTCCATAACCCATTTCACGTCTCACGTTTCATGTCAGACAAGCAGGTCTGCTTGATGCCATGCTGCGGTTCCGTGCTCTAGATGCAGGCCGTGGGAGTTCTGCTGGTTCTGGGATCCAGTTCATCTTGTGATTCCCCTCAGCTGCGATGTGTCTGAACAGCGGGAGCGTCATTGAGATCTCCCTCAGAGTTTCTCGTTGTCAGCCCGTTAAAGCAAGACAAGAGTAAGAGCACAGCAGGGGAGAGACGAGTTGACGGTCAGACTCAACACACACACACACACACATACACACACACACACACACACACACACGCACACAAAGAGACTACTCTTGTATGTGAGACTGTAATTAGTAGCTGCCTGGGTTTGGAGTGACCTTTCTTTTCCTGCTTTTAAAGGCCCGTTCTGGAAGTGTCTCAACAGCATCATTAATGGCTTCGCTTTTATGTTGACGCGGTTCTATACGGTTGATTGTCTGCATCTGCTGTAATCAATCTGTTTCTAATATGCAGCGTTTTGATGCTGTAACTTTTGAAGACATGCCAGCAGATGGATCTGTCAGAGCACAATACGCTGGTCAGCTCCTAAAGTTGACAGTGAAATGAATTGTTGGTCTTAAAACAATGCACACATGTGGAACATTTGTAGATTCGTTCATCGACTTGCATTCCAGAAATGTTACTGTGGCCAGAAATGTGGTATATGTGGCATTGGTTATTTCTAATGAAGGATCATTTCTTGCATTTAAATGCTTTCAGAGTTTAGCTTTTAGAATGCCTTCTTGTGTTAAAGGAGAGACAAGCTGTTATCTTATACATTTTACTCCAAAACAACAGTGTTTTTTTGTTTGAGCCTTCCAGCAGGTTTCATGTTCACATCCGTTTAGCTTTGAATCGGGAGGAAGACACAAAACACCAGTCATGCTCATCTTGCTTCTTAGTTTTAGCTCGATTTGAGTTTATTGGACTTGAAGGGAGCTTTATTATAGACAGTGCACTGTATGCCTAAATACATTCATCTCATTGCTTTATGAGTTCATCAAACCATTGTTTTACTTAGTTTTGAATTACAGCTTCTTATGAAACTAAATATAAATCAGTTTGAAACATGATATTGTTTTTTTGCAACAATGTTAATCGTTGTTGGTTCCTCGATGGTTCACTAAACGAGCTGCATTTTGTCTCTTCCTGAGTATTGAACAGTTAGCTGCTCTGACAATTAAATTATAGATTTTAGAGCTTTTTTCAGAGGCCTGACTGCTGCTGCAGCAAATCCATAATATCATTTCATTCCTCATTAAATATTTAAAGACATTTGAGGAGTTTTCTGAACTCTTGAGTTATTGATAAATCCAATCCCAGAAAGATTAGTGAATTCTTACCGTATGCCTTAAAACGGATACAATGAGGACTTTTTGTATTCTGCCTGACATCAAATCTCTCACAATGAATGAATGAATGAAGGGTTTACACTCTGACATTTTAATTCTGGGTTATTCAGGCATCATGCAGACTCATCTAATTACTAATCGAGTGATTGCAGCAGAGGCCATCACTGGTGTGCTGATGAAGAGGAGCAGGTCTGTGCAGTGCAATCAAATGCATCTGTGCCATGGATGAGAAAACAGAAAGAAAGTAAGGAAATGCGTACAGAAGAGGCTTCTCTTCCGACAGTGGACTGCAACACTTCAACTCAACAATGTTTGTCAAGTCATGAATGTGTGCAGATCTTCTCCATCAAGGACGTCAAAAGAGGAAAACAAAAAGTACTTTGCCCAATACTTTGGTTTATGACCAAACACCTGCCAAGCTAATGGCATTCCCATCAGGTGCTAGTTAGGAAATAAAGTAAATGATGATGAACATTAAAGCGCTGCCCCTTATTCGTCAAGTCGTCGACTTGATCTGTCATTTTGTTCTTAGTCGACTGATTTCTTTTTTTGTTAGTTGTTTTTATGGCTTTTTTTAAAAGTAAAAACCCCAAAACAATCGCCAAAACCACACCGTTTGTCATGGCCAGAAGCTGTGAAAATGTCATTATCGTCAGATTTAAATCTTTCCAAAACCCCTTGAACACATCATGTGTGACAACGCAATCTAAACTAAGATCTAAAATTGTGATATTTCATCAAAATCATTTTATTTCACATGTTCTATTTAAAATCTCTCCAGAAATGGCTGAAACCAACGGTGACGGGACAAACGTTCCGTTCTTCGACTTTGACTGAACTGCCGGCTGCTGAGCACAGTGCATTGAGGAGAGGACAGGAGAGGGTACGCCAATGTGAATAGCTCAATCTGTATAGTATACGTGGAGACTTGTAGACACTTACCAAAATGTATGACGTATAGATTCCATTGTTTGCCGACTTTTGTAAGATACATTATCACAGAAATTCGTTTTTTATGATTTATGTCATTGTAACGTTTTTTAGTTATCTCTAATTGCCATGGTTGTGCTGTTTCCAGATATGAGGTGTTAGACTTTTATATTCCAGTGAAAATCAAGGCCACAGAGTAAGAAATGTGACTGCTTGGGGTTCAGAGGGTTAAGAGAACCGATAAAACACAAGATTTAAAGTGGTGCGTTTGTTTTGTGCGAGAACTTTAACAGATGAGTTGATGAAATCAACTAATCAATTAGTTGACAAAATCGTATGTGTTAGTTGACTTTGGGAGAGGGCAGCGCTAAACGTTCTACTGACTAAACATCAGCATGTTCAGATAACTAGTCAAGAGGAATACGGAGCTACAGGAGCTCCACACACACATCTGCTCTGCATCTGCTCTTGCAAAATGCTTTTTTCTTGCGTACGTAGATTGCGTGTCAATTAAATTGCTGTTGTAATCTGATAGCTGAGATGGCTGGGCGGAGATGAGCTCTAAAGGCCTTTACAGTCTGTAAGAAGAGTCGGGATCAATGCAGAGTGGAGTATGTCTGCGTTTAATGGACATTAGTGGGCAGAGCTCTGGCACAGATCTCATTAGAGTCCGGAGTGCTGAAGTCTGCCAACTGCTCCAAACATCCATTAGCAGGCCAATCAAAGTGTGTTTTCTCAACACTCGTGTCTTCGTTCACTTTGCATTCAAAGATACAGTCGAGAAACTTCTATGACACGCTGAAATCAAGACATTCTCACAAACCATGATGCTCTACGACGTAAAGAGCTTGCGTCAATTTTGGACGAGTCAGTGATGGCGTGTCAGTTTCCACTCGTTACACGCACAGTGCCTTTTCAAAATAAACCTCCGTCTCTGCAGGAATTTAGCTTTAGGCAACAAAAAACTCTTAGTTAGGTTTAGGAAAAGAGCGTGGTTGACATTAACTTGACTCGCGAGTGACAAAAAAAATCTCAGTTCTCTCATTATCTCAGTAATCTCATTATGTTAAAATGCTAAATCCTGTCTGAGGTCAATGAGTACCATCCCTGCACATGGAGACAGTTTTCATCCATTCGAGCGCTGCCCTGCCTTCCTCCCTCTCTCCCCCTGAGGAGACGGTAAAGTGGCCTCATATGTCACAAAGCATCACGTCACTGCTGTCAAAGAGTGTATGTGAGTGTATGGGGATCGAAATGGCCAGTGTTGAAACAGCAGTCCCCCCCCCCCCCCCCCCCACACACACACACACACACACACACACACGCACGCACATGCACACAGATACACGCAAACACAAGATTGATGCATGACACGAGTATTCGGTCCAGAATGGAGGCACTTTGCCCAGTAGCAGATGAACGGTTTGAGGAAGCCGGGAGACGACTTGCAGCTGCAACAATCAGATGTTTTAATTGGGAGCCATCTTGTCTCTGTGAGAAAATCCATTCAGGAGTCAAGAGACGTGTTTCTTCTTCTAGCTTGAAATCAGAGAAGAAATCTGTCTCTTTACGTGACTAACAACACCCCTCTTCCCTACAAGTGAGAGAGCAATTGATTTAGCTGTTTGTTGATTTGCTTCTATTGGAAACCTGATTTGTGCCGGCAAGGGAAGCAAAACATGACTTATTGATCCGGTTCAAAAGCTCATTGGCCCCAACGCCGGTGTGGCTTCGCTGTAATTTCCTCAGGATTTTTAGAGGGGCCTCTCAGATATGATTCTGTCTTTCCAAACACCCCATTTGTCAGAAACAACCACCTCAGCAGATTTGAATCAGGGAGTTCTTCAGCATGGGGCGCCTCTGAGCCAATAACATAAGCAAAGATCTGTTGCCACCCAGTTGTTTGGAGATGCGTCTGATTTATAGATTAGGTTTCCTCCACCCTCTTGGCGGAGTGAAGCCATCTGAGAGGATGCCTCTGCCAGATGACCTCGGCAGAATGCGTACCACACGGTGGACCCCCCCCCCCCCCCCCCTTCCTGCATCAGCTGACTAGTTTAGGTAAACTGTGGTCAGCTCGTCTCGTGGAAGCTCAGAGGAGAGGGATGAGCGGCAGGCTGGGAAGTTTTAACCACGAGAGAGAGTTTACATCATGACCCCAGTGTATCTCTGCATACTCTATCGGTTAAACTACGTCATTGATCCCGCCTATTTAATTGCTGACAGATGTCTCCTCCCTCATCTCTTCCTTTCTCATCCACACATGTTGAACCCTGATGTTCCCAGAACTCTTCAGGGAACCTCTGGGATCCCAGCCGTGGTAACGTGACTCCCCCCGCCCTCTCGTCCGAGCCAGCCCTCGTCCCTCAGCGGTCCCGTCACACGTGGATCGCCAGGACTCGGCTGGCCTGGAAGCCGTCCTGCGCTTGTGAAACATTTGGCAGATTTTAAACATAGTTGCGGTTTTATGAAGTTATGCTATCACTGGTTCCCTGCTCAGTTTGAGGGGGACTTGGGCTCACACTGACGGAGCTAAATCGTGGAGGTGTTGTCTGGCTTTGTGTCGCGGTGTCTTTGTCTGCTCTGCATTATCCTGCAGACGATTGGTTGTGGAGGATTGTGTCCATCTGCTGAGTGAGATTTCTTGGAAACCAGAGACACAGTGCGGATAAAAAGATGAAGGACGGGTTCGTCTTGTGGCTGATCAGCAGAAAAGTGAAACAAAGTCCTCAGCATGAGATATACTGTGTGTGCGTGCACGTAGTGCTTGAAGCTTCTCGATTCATGACCTTTAAATTACTGTTTGATTGCCAAAAATGTCAAATGATCCATTATTTCACAATAAAAGCAAAAATGAGAGAAAAGTAAAACAAATGGAGCTCTGCTTGTGTCGCAAAACGTTGTCATGATATTCTTTCCAACCCTCGTTAATCATCTCACCACCAATCAGATATGAACAGACCAGCTGCAACAGAAACGTGCTTACACGTTGATGCATCAGCGTTAGCGATCTTATAAGCTAATATGTAATGATGTATCCATGTTCTGCAGTACCTTTATTGGTAATACTTCTGTAAAGGACATCGCACTTCTTCCACCACTGGTCTCATGCTTTTCTTCCAGGTGCACACTGCCGGATGATATTTAGGAAATGAATACAAACAAACCTGTAGGACCCAGTTTTGTACAGGATGTATTCAAATAATTATTAATTGTTGTAACAACAGCGTTCCCCTGAGGTCTGAATATTAAGTGTGTTTTTTTTCATTACATTGCCAGACTTCGACAGGCTGCCCTCTAGTGAGCAGTGCTGGATCTACACCGAGCCTGACCTGAGCTCCTTGATCACCAGTGAAGTGCAAACTAACAGCACTGGAGTTTAATATATGCAGCAGATAGATCTATCGGAGCAGCACGGGCAAATGCAGTTGCCATTGTTGTTTTTTCCGTAACCTATAGGATGAATGGCCCTCATTAATCATGGCCATTTGTCTTCAGTTGTAAGAGTAGAAGGTCAGTGATTATACCTTGTTCTCTGTAGCGTTGCCAACTATCCATCTCTAGCTCTCTCTCTCTCTCTCTCTCTCTCTCTCTCTCTCTCTCTCTCTCTATCTCTCCCTCTCTCCCTCTCTCAGAGGTTCAGAGAGAGAGTTGCATTTCGCTGCTGCTCTGCTCTGCTTTTCACGGCTCTGATGTTGTCTGCCACCAAATCCCTGCTGAATAAAAGTCAGAAATTGAAGCAGCAAATCATGTTTTATGTATGTGTGCTTACACAATGAAAGCAGGCTGGAAAGTGGGCCAAGCATCACACGGGGCATATTATGGCAACAAAGCAGCTTTCCACTTTCTCAGAAAAAAAGCGACAGCGGCAGGCGGCAGTGCCAGGCTCAGAGTACAATATGGGTGTCTGGTTAATGACAGCGAAAATGGAAAGACGGAAATTGCAACACCTGGATGCTCTATTCCTGGGAAGTGTTTCCCACCTACTCTATTCTGGTGTTTGTCATTCTTATCTCCTTTGTTTCATTTAGCAAAAGTCACCGTGGCACAGATTTAGCCACGCCTTCTGTGTGACGGTAGCTCCTTCATCCTTCACCCTCCTTTACTCCTCCCTCATCAGCACAGCATAGAGACCTTGAGTACCCCAATAACGATAACGATGGAAGCATTGCGATTAACAGGGTGAAGGCATGCCGGCTGCATAACCGTAATAACACCCTCAGCTGAAGTTAATGCTGCAGCATGCTGAATCATAGTGTCATTGGACTCACATTAACTGCGGCCCCTGCAGTGAGCACATATGCTGCTGACTAATCTATTTACCAGTGATCTACAGGATTAATAATCTCCATCTAATCTGCACCCATGGGTGCACATCGGCCCATCATACAGGGGTGAAATGTCATATCCTGATTAGAGAAAGTGCATGCCCTGCAGAGATTACTACAGCATCGCCGGTCATGTCGTTTGGCCACGAAGTGGGTTTTATGAAAATTAAAAGATTGCTCAGATCTGTGGGTTTATGTGCGAATATACTGTACATGCCTGTGTGTGTGTGTGTGTGTGTGTGTGTGTGCGTGCATACAGCTCCGTGCATGTGCCTGTTTCTATAAGCCTTTCCTTGATTTGTAGACACACTAGCCGGCGGTTGGTCAGTCCAGTACTTTGGTCCAGACTGAAATATCTCAACAACCATGTAAAGATTTGCCATTAAATGTGGCACATACATTCGTGGTTGCCCGAGGATGAATCCTAGGGACTTTGGTGATCCCCTGACTTTTCCTCTGGCGCCACCATGAGGTTGATTTTGTGGTTTTGAATAAAATGTCCCGACAATTATGATATGAATTGCGATGAAATTTAGTTCCTACATTCATGTTCCTCTTCAGGGTATTAGGATAACTTTGGTGATCCTTTAGCTCATCTATTTAGGTCAAAATTATGATTTGTCCAATATTTCAGTTGTTGACAAAAACCTCCAGATCTGAAGAGTGAAGCCAAAGCAGAAGTGCCTTAAACTTGCATTCTTTCTGCCAGTAAGGGGCAACTTCTCTGGTTCCTATTTACAGTCAATGCTAAACACCTGCTAAATGAATGCCATTCATATGTCGAACGTTACCACTGTGATAACTCTCTTCCTCCCTGGATTGAATTTCATTGTCACACCAGTATCCTGCATTTATTCAACACAGATCTTATTCCGTCTGAATCCCTATTCAGCCCTCCATATCTGATTTGTGAAGTTTATATCTACATTATCCTAGAAACATTATTCACTTAAAAGGGGGTGGGACATCTGAATAAACCCCCACCCTGTTGTTTCACCAATTTCAGCCAGAATCCTCCCCTGTGTCCCCCCCGGGAAGACTTTGACCATCTGTCCTCCTGGGGCTCCCTGTTAGGACAGACTGATGTCTTTACCCCCGTCAGCTGCAGATGATCAGGCTGTGTCACAATAACAAGTACAGGGCATGTGGCCATTAAATCATCAGGCCTCAAATGGCTGAAACACAAGAATCATCTCATGGCAGGAATCCCAGATCCTGATTGTCCCTTTAATCAGTTCCTATCTTCCCCTGAAGCCTACTGACCTCCACTTTTCATGGAAATCCATTCATAACATTGCGAGATTTTCTGTTGCCCGACCAACATATGATTTCATGTCACGTTCAAGAACTGAAACCAAACTGTTCAAGGTTTAAAGATGTAAGACGAAAACACCAAAAATGTACATGCCAGCGCTGTGGCAGCGACATGTCAATCACAAGGTAGCCACGCACTACAGCACACCCTGCTGTATGGTCTATTTTACTATTTTATGTTAACTAGGTCACGTGAGACTTCTGTAAAATCAGACTTCTTTTTGCAACCAGAGGAGTCGCCCCCTGCTGGCTGTTAGAAAGAATGCACGTTTAAGTGACTTCTGCATTGGCTTCACTTGTCAGACCCGGAGGTTGCTGCCTCGGCATTGCGGAGTTGTATATTTCACCTCATCATTCAGATGTTCGGCCTGCAACTTCACTGTTTCTGTTGACTCTCGCCGCTCTCATATTGTTGAGTGAATATTGGGCTTAGATTCTTAAGGTGCACACAAAAACAGCTCCAAATGAATGATAATGTTGCTCTTTAACTGCTGGATGTGTAAATAAAGTCAAGTCCCCCAGCCTAAAAGGTCAATGCTGTGTTAACTACTTGTTCTAGCTGCGCACAAGTGACCAAAAAATGAATTTATTATAATATAAATGCTGCAAACATTAGTGTAATTTGAGGTCAGGTCAGTATGAACGCTTTGTGTTTTTTTCCCTCAGGCCAGAGTGCATGAGGAAAGGCTCAGAGAGGAGCGAGGCCCTGGGATGAGAGCTTCCCCCAGTCCTTCAGGCGGACCACGCTGGGAGACACTCTGAGGTAAAGAACCACACAGACTGCAGACAAAACCCCTCTCTGATGACGTTGACCTTCTATATTTGCTGACTCACGCGTCCCCCCGCTCTTCCTACGCCTCTTGTTCTCTCTCTCCCTCCCTTTCAGTGTTGTTCTTTTTCTCTCCCGTCTTTCTGGACATTGATCAATGGTCTCATTTCTTTGTGTGGGCTCAGTTTGGTGTGACCCGCTGTGGTCACTTTGTCACACACACACACACACATTTATGGAAATGGAACCTTGGCCTCCGTCTTTGAAGTGTCCGGTTAGGGATTGGGTTTGGAGATGGATGACAGAGTGTGTGTCACAAGGGGGGAGGAAGGTTTAGAGGAGGAAGAGATGAGGGGTCAAGGGGTCAGATATTTGTGGCTAAACCTGTGTTGTTCCATACGGCAGCCGGGTGACAGCAATACCTCAAAGAAGTCACAGAAGGTGTGTTAGTCTGTTTACACATCAAATTTTCTCTCCACTCCCTCCTCAGCACAGCCTCCCTATGAACTAGTTTGTATCAATCGTTGTTGGCTCGCTCCAACACAGTTTTTGGTTTGTGTTTGGGTGACGAGCAGTCCCACAACGATGGCTTCAAGGCCTCACAGTAAAGGGCGGTGTTTGTGAGATATGTCGGGTGATAATGATGTGTGGTCCACACAGCAGCAGCTGTCTTCCTCTCTTCTTTCCACCGTCTCCATTACAGATCTCCTGTCTGCTCTGCTCTCCGTCTTTCCTCCAGTCAAGCTCAGCCTGTCCCAGCCCAGCTGTCCCTTTCCTTCATTAGTCGGCTCACAATGATGCCCACTGCCTGCTGAGGCAAGGTCACTTTCAAAATACATAGGACTCCTACTTAGTACCATGTTAACAATCATTATAAAAGCCTGCAAAGATGCATTTTAGCATCTCTCAGGTCTTTGTTGTAATTTTAAGATAAGATAGAAACTCCTGCTGACTCTCTCACACACACACACACACACACACACTGTAACGCACATACATAATAGACTCAAAGCTTTCTGGTGCTGTATTTTCAGCATGGAGACGGGGGCTGTGTTAATGGCAGCAAAGTGCCAAGTCAGAGAACAGAAGTGAACTTTCTTCTCACTTGTTACCGTGGGACCCAGAGGGAGGTACAGGGCAGTTCCAGTAAAGCGACACACAGTCACACTCTACAGCATTACTCAGTCCTCCGAGAAGCACAGAAGGTAAAACCTAAAGTGGATCATTTTGTGCAGCACACAGCAGAGCAGTCTATGTGTGATTTGTAGCTGTATAGTAGGTACGTTTACCATGTTAACCATCTCAGTTAAGATTATTATGGCTAGAGGAGAAGTCAGGGGATCCTCCATGGACTGTTTATAAGAAGTGGTTTATGGAAGGAAACAAATAACAGCCTTTTAGTACAACCGAACACTCCATGGTAGTAACCTGCTAACCACAAAGTAGCCCCGCCCTAAAGCATACCCTGCTTTATCATCTATTTTACTCGAAGTGGGACTTCCATCCAACCAGAGCAGACGCCTCCTACTCGCTTTTAGAAAGAATGCAAGTATAATTCCTCAATTCACCAGAGTCATTAGCAATCATCCTCTGGGAAAAATGGCTATATTAACGTTCATGGAGATCTATCCACTAGTTTCTGAGATATTTCAGTTTCCAGTCAAATTGACTAGCCAACAAACAACATTCCTGTCACACAAAATAGTATTTAGTTTTTTATGTAATTGGTCAAATCTTTGCTTTTTTCTTATGAAATAATACCGACCTCCTCCAGCTGCACAGGTTGTGTTTTTAAGAGAAACATCCCGAGAACAATGATGATGAGCGGTCACAACAAGGCTTCCTCTGATGGTGTCACATGCCACAAATGTAGAATAATTTATAATCAACAGATTAATTGATCATGAATCGCTATTTGCAAACAAACGGCGTCAACACATCTCTCAAAATACAAGCAAAACCTTTTGAATCCCTCTCCACTCATTCTGTTACCTACTCTGCACAATAGAGCGTGTGGAGTGTGCAGCCACAAGATGAGCAGAAACATGTTATGTAATTTACCCTATTTGAGTGAATTGACCCTCCCCCCCCCCCCCTCCCCCTCCTCCCTCTGTAGCGGCTGCAGCTCCTAATGTAGTCGATGTTGTTTGATAATTGCACTGCTGTATGTAGCCAAAGGACAGATGCTGAACATTTGGGTGAGAGGACGTGTTCCCCTGAATGCCCCTCTGGGTTATTCAGCTCGCACACACACACACACACACACACACACACACACACACACACACACACACACACACACACACACACACACACACACACACACACCAAACAGAAAGAGTGGATAAAATAAATAAAAAAGCTCAATCTGACGCAGCATTGTGTCATTGCAGAATGTGTGAAAGAGAAGGGGATGGATGAAGCTCAGGCTGAAAAGAGAAAGGAGTGGAGAGAGAGAGGCAGAGGAGTGTAGTGTGTGTGTTAAAAGAGGGGAACCAGAGGCAGGGGGGCTGGCGGACAAAAGTGAGAGAAGGGAGGAAGGAATGAAGAGGAGGGGGAGGGGGAGGCGGTGCTAAGGCAGACAGCAGGGAAGGAAAGCTGAGAAGAGGAACAGTGGAGTGAAGTGAGAAGAGAGAGGAGGAGGAGGGCTTCCATTTGAAAGTCCTTGTGTCAGGATATGAGGTCCTGGCACGCTGCAGGAAGCTGGAGTGTTCTAGAGAAGAGGTAGACGACGGGGGAGACGAAGGCGAGACGGGGAGAACCTGAGCCAGCAGAGACTGGAGTGATTTGTACTTTTTTGGGTTTTTTTTACCCCGAGGGACGGAGACAAGTGGCGGCAGCGATGCAGAGCTCTCACTGGGGTGAGTGTGGAGCGAGGAAGAGAGTGTGTGTGTGTGTGTGTGTGTGTGTGTGTCTGCATAATGAGTGTGTGTGCGTCCTAAATTCTCCAATTGCGGAAATATTGGGAGGTTTGTAATGGAAAGAGTTTGAGACAAAAGTTGCTTGGCAGGCCCATTAACGCGGCAACACTGATTTTAACAGGACTGGAAACTAGTTGTGGAATGTCAGTGAAGGCCAAAAAGTTGTTGTCTTCTAAAATCTGGATGAACTGAGATAAATAATGAGACAAATAATGATCCCTGGAAAACTTTGTTTCCTGTCATTTTGCCAGAGGTTGAAGGCAGCTGGATGATTCAGAGTCAGCTGACTGGCATTAGCTTGAAGTTAGTTTTCTAAAGTTGTTAGCTGCTCTAAATGACTGTGGAGACCTTTGGCCTGCACAAGCCAGGACAGACAGACCCGCCAGCTGAGCTGTTTTGTGTGAGCCCAGGTTTTCTAATCCCGACCCTGTAATCTGCTCATTATGGATTTGGGGGGGTATTGATTTAAAATGTCAGCCTTTCGAAAAGCTGTCCCACCCTCTGGACGGTTGGCCTGGAGGAGGAAGAAGAAAGAGGAGGAGGAAGGTGTTATTCAATCTGTCTGCACACACACACACACACACACACACACACACACTCACACACTCACACATTCAAGATAAGAAAGAGCATGAGGCAGCAGATAGATTTCTACCAGAGCAGACAATTAGGCTGCATCTCAGAAGTGTGACCAATACAAAACATGTTTTTATCCAGAAGACTCAAAGGGGAATCTTGGGCTTCTTTTGATGATGAAGCACTCCGGGAGACGCAGGCTGCAGTAGTTTCTCTTCTGTCTTCCCTCCGCGTGTAATTACAAGACTCCTCGTGTGCCCTGGGCCGCATATTGTAGTTTCTCATCAAGTTTTGTGATGTGCCCAAGAGTGATGTGTCAGCATGGTATGTTTACAGTCGGGGTGGATAGAGGGCCATCCGTTCACTCAACTCTTTGTAGTAGCTGTCTGTTCGACCGTGTCATGTTGAGGTTTCGTTTGAGAGAAGACTGTAATTACCCAGACTGGGTTTTGGCGTTTTGAAGGAGTGGCGTTCCGCTCTATAAACATGGCGGCTGTAAATGAGCAGGTGACGAGACGCAAACGTTGACGTAAAGTTCAGCTCAAGGGGAGGGAGAGTGGGGGGGGGGGGGGGGACACAGAGACCGAGAAGACGTGTTATTACCTCATCTGCTCTGAGCAAAACAAGTGAAGTAAATGTGTCTCACGTGTTGCAGGTCACATACGTAACGCTTTCCAGCTGTGTTGACTCATGCTTCCTGTGTGGTTGTATGTGTACAGCATGAAGTAGCTCCGAATAAAAAGTAGTGGGACCTCTTTCCCATCCCTTTCCACTTCTTTCCTTAGGGTCTGATAGCCAGGTCCAAGTTGGTAAAATACTCAGATTTGTTAAGCTGGACCAACAAACAACTCAAATCTCTCTCTTTCTCTCTCACTTAGATAGTCTTAAAGGAAACAAAAAACATTCGTTAAAGGATTCGAAACAGGATTCAGCCTCTATTTTGACTCCCTGTCCTCAGCTTCGTTGTTTTCCAGTAATCCCGTCGAGCTAAATGTTGTGCCAGGTATTTATGAAAAGCCTCCAGTTGAGAAGCGTGGTTGAAGACTGAGAGAGAGAGAGACAGAAACACAGGAAGACCGAGAGACAGCGAGAGATTAGACGTCGGCCTGGCCTCTGTTCAGTTTGCTGAATGAGTGTTTTCCACGCCAGTCTGACCCCCCCCCCCCCCCCCCCCCCCCCCCGCCCCTCCATCTTTCTCCAGTTTACAGCGAAACGGACAGTGCGTCTGAATACGTGTGCACATGTGCTTCTTTGCCTCGTCAGATATTTTCTCAGATGAGTGGAAGTGAATTATACATGGAAGCTGGCACAGTTTAAGTGAGGCGTTGCTGCTTATGTAATAGCTGCTGTGGAACTCATTTGCCTGGCTGTATTTAGTAGCACTGTGTGTGTGTGTGTGTCGGTAGCATTGTGTGTGTTGTATGCCGTGATTTCACTCTGAAGCTGTGACACCTTTGCTGAGCAGATATTGTGGCCTACACTGAAGCCTGGTAGTAAGTTAACTGCTCTCCTACAATCAAGGCTCCCGTCACTTCCCTCCTCCTCTTCCTCCCTCACATTCTGGGCCACATTGTCAGTCAAAATGTTGCTGCTTTCAGTGCGCCATAACAGGCCCCTTCTTCTCTGCTCTCTGCCCTCTGTTCAACTGAAACAATGGCCTTCCACTGTTCATACAGCCAAAGCAGCAGGTGGGTTAGGAAGGGAAGTTTAGGGAGGGAACACTTTACTCTTCTCTCTACATGTGGGACAATGAGAAATCAGAACAGACTGAGGGCCTGGATTTTCCAAAAATATACTTCAGTAAATGAGATGAGAGATCAGAGCTGCCCCTAATTCCTGTATTAAGTCCAAGTCACAGAGTGAAGGCTGAACCGGCCACTGATCCTGACAGACAGTTGTCCACTGGCCAGACTAATCTCTGTGTCTCTACCACCGGCATTCTTGGTATTTCCAGTGTCTGCGGGTCTGACCACTGACCGCCGCTGGATAACTGTCAGTGACTGGAAAACCTCCTGGAAAATCCAACATTTGGAGCGGACCAGGAATGTCCCCTTTTTTACTGATACCTCAATTTCCTCCTATGCCAGCTGACTGTAAACCAGCACTCTTCAGCTCTCAACTGCTGTGCAATGAAATGTGCATATAGTCTCAAAAAACTGTCAAGTACTGACATACAAAGTCTTGTCTGATTCATAATTTATTTACTTATTATTTGTTTGGTTCGTTCCTAACTTTACTCAAGAACAGTTTTGGTGTCACGGTCAACTATCAGAAACTCCAGGAAGTCACTGCTCCCGGCCAAGACACAGTTCCGGCTCATCAACCCTCATGAAATCACAAGTTGTAAATTTTATACAAACAAACATTTGCATGTTAATGAGTTCTCTTCAGAGGCGCTGGTAGGTGGATTTAGTTCCCTTTGGACCGAGCGGGCTGCCTGTCTCCCCTGTTTCCAGCCATTCTGCTAAGTTAAGCTAACAAGGTGCTGGCTTCATATTTACCGTACAGACATGGTCAGTGGTATCAATCTTCTCATCTAACTCCCGGCAAGAAAGCAAACAAGAGAATTCCTCTTGAACTTTGGCTTCTGGCTTATTTTGTTTGAAAAGAGCTATTTTGTTGAAAAAGAATGACATTCAGAGGACAGATCTACTTTTAATGTGTACAGTGATTAAGTGCAGCATGGTGAAGCTTGACGTGGGCACAAACACATATGCTTTGCAATGCCTTGACTAAATATTCATACAACCTCTATTCCTTTAGTCAGCTGGCTTTCTCTGTGAAGAGACCAACAGGACAACACAGCTCACCTTTTCACTCACTCTTTCTCTTTCTTCCTTACTTCCTTTTCCCTCTTTCCCTTATCCTGTCTCTCTATCTCATTTTTCACCCTGTGCATGAAAAATGTGGGCCTCCGCTGCCATAGCAACGCTCCCAAATAGAGAGAGAAGCTAAAGTCCGTAACAGCAACAAGTCGGTTGTAAAAGAAGAGAAGGGGAAAAAAACAGCTCTGTGGGAGGACCTGTTGCCAATTACTCCTGCACACTTTTTCACTTTTCAGAAACCTTATTTCTTTTCTTTTTTTTCCCTCATCACAGAAAACCCGAACTCACAACTTTTGTTAAGCTACAATGACCGTGTTACTTTGCCAAAAGAGGACAATGTCTCCCTGGTTTGAGTGAAAAGAGACTTGGCAGGGAGGGTCTGGGTTAATGAGGACTGAGTAGGTTTGCACGCATTCAGGAATCTCGTACACACACACACACACACACACAACCACTGCAAGATCCTAAAGCCAAGCCATGTGGGGGTAGGTGACAGTGAGCGACCACTCAGACAGACACTCATTGTTTTGGAATGGAGGCATATTATAACCTCAGGTCTTCTGGCAAAACATGAAAAGACTTCAACTCATTTTACAGTGGAGTCGACTGACTTCACTCCAATACCGTTCTCTCGCCTGTTTGAAGTTTTACTGTGGACTTTCAGTGAGTAGATGCGTGACAAATAAATGGGAGAGTAGATTAGGTGTTGAGTGATTGCCTCACTGAGGTATTGTGTGTCAGTGTGTTGCTGTCTTGTCTGTACATGTGGATTTTCTTTTGTTGGCAGATGTGGAGGATTATTGCGACTCACATAGCCTGTTGATTTCCTCTCTCTCTCTCTCTCTCTCTCTCAAGTGTCTTTTTTATCTCTCTTTGTCTGTTATTGTCGTTGTATCGTGTTCAGCAGAAGAGGAGATGGTTGGATATGAAATGATGTCTGTCTTCACATTGGATTCTCCTTTTAAGAGATCTTTAGGTGCTCAGACCTCAGTGTCTATGTGCCAAATAATGTCTGAACAGGATTATAGATGCCTGGTGCCTCTATGGAGCCGCTCTTTGGGCTACCTGGTATTGGAATTCCCTTAAACCCCCACCCAGCCCGCCTTTGTGTTCTTGCCGCTAAACCCACTTCTTATTCTTCTTTTTCTAACTCCGCCCTGAGCCCAGCAGAGTGTCCGGAAAAGCTCGGCGGTTGCATGTGATTGTGAGGGCCGATCTGCTGCTGCTGAATAATGGGCTTCCTCTCCTGGCTCATATTGGCGTTGTGAACAGACTTACCACACCGGGATTATTTCCCCATCACTGACCCCACTTCTGGATCCTGTTAGCGAGCAACCTCTGAACCCCTTTTCTTCAGTCAGTTTTGCTCTTACTGATCCTGGGCCAGTTGGTGTCATGTGGAGGATAAACTCTCACAACCACTTGGTGTATTTCCAGTTCCTGCCAGAAGCAGTGAGGATGCTTTAAAGCCATTCAACAATCGTTTGACAGTTTTAGAGTGGCAGGAAGTGGTGTAAAGTGGCCCTGGGTTGACCCCGTAATAGCTGGCTGCAACACTGTTGGAGTTTATTTTTGAACGACGAATCAAATGCCTCGCTGACAGAAACGCCTCATGAAAGACGATCAGAATGATTTCAGGCACTTGAGATGTTTTCTATTTTTAGTGACAATGTTTCCTCTCTGCTTGTCTTCTGCCGCTGACAGCAGAGGAGGATGTGTGTGATGAGGAAGGTGGAGGGATGGTAAAAGTATTTTCACTTTCTTCGAGGAATGTAGCCAAGAAGTGGAGGAGAGGAGGGCTTCAATAACTTTAAGAAACAACCAGTGAGCAACGTCAGAGAGGGGAAATTAGCTTTTGGGATTTATTGCCCGAGTAGCCAGAACAAAAACAGACCCTTGGAGGTCAAAGGGGTGGGAGGGCAGAGTTAGACCAGCTCCCCTCCACTCATCAGGGGGTCACAGGGTTAGCGCTGAGGGGGGTTCACGGTTGACGGTCACACAGGGTTGTTAATTATATTATCCCTGCCTGAGAGGTCCTTGTCAGGCTTGGGAGTGAAGAAGAGGTGGGCACGGCGAGATAAAAGGTAAAAGGAGGTTCTGAGGCCTGATTATTTTTGGCATGGGAAGAGCTCACATACCACACATGTCTTAATCTCCTTGACTCATGTGTGCTCATGAAGTCTGTCTCCTTTCTTTCACTCCTCCTCACTCCCTGTCGCATACTCACGGACATGCTCACGATTTAGTCAATATATAGCCAACCGGCAGGAGTTCAACCACCCTGCTGTGTGATCATTCACAAATAATTAAACAGGTTTTTTTCCCCCCCCTCAATTCCCATCTAGTGCTGGATAAGACACTCTTTGATCAGACAGCAGCATCATTTGAAGCATACTGAGGCCCCGGGGCGAACAGAATACAAGCTGTTGTTTCACAATGTTGTGCTGCACTTAAAGTTAGAGGAACTTTTAACTGGTAATGAAACAGACTCAATGTAATGCTGATGCATATGACCTACATGAGTAAACGAGACCATCAGCAAGATGATTGGCTGGTTTTTATATCGTTATTCGTAATGCTTGCTTGGAGGGAAAGGATGCAAGGGAGAACCAGGACTGCATGTAGTAGGCTGTCAGACAATGGTGCAGCAAAATTAAAGGTTCTGGATTCTGGTGCTCGGAAACAAATTAATTGTTTGGTTAAATTGCTTTCATGTCATCAGACTATTTGCTATTCATGACTTGCATGAATGATGTGGGCCCTGTTGATGCATCCGGGGGTTTTGTGTGTGTGGATGTTCATGTAAATGTATGCCGTTGTGTGTGTGTGTGTGTGTGCGAGAATGTCAGTCAGTATGATTGTATTCCTCCCGGTAGTGTTCAGAGATAGATGGCATGGATTATTCCACTAGGCCAGACAATTTGAGCTTGGCTCCACAGACTGAGGATATGTGTCCAGACAGGGACAATCAGGAAAATCACAGAGCAGATGGTGATGACCGAGACTCATTCTCTCTCTTTGTCCGTCATCCTCAGTCTCTACTAAATCCAATCCGCTTTTTCCTCTTCCTGTCTCGTTAATCACACATGTATTTAATAAGGGATGAGCCTTTGCTCGGGCGTCTGGGGATGTGATGTTTCAAATAAACAGCTGTTAAGTGGCTCCAGATAATGAGTTGTGTGAGTGGCAACGTGCCTAAAATCAACAAATAATTTGGCTTCATAGATGAAATTGTTTTTAAATGAAATGCAGCCATCATTCATTTTATTATTTACACCTGTGCTTTTCCTCCTGTCTTGAGTCAAAAAAAGACATTTGGGTGTAACTGACAGCGGTCACGAGGGCCTGTTCCACTCAAGTGGAAGAATACGATCCTGAAACACAGGGATGGAATCCAGCGGTCATCAAACTGCCCACTGTCACAAAATAAATGTCACTTCAGTACATCTTTAGTCGGTGTATCCTCCTCTGGAAATATGTGGAAAATACAACTCAAGAGTAAAACTCAATTCATAATCTTTACCGAATAAAACCAGCTGCTTCACAGCAATAGCTCAGAATTGTAACACTTCTTTTTCTTGTGTCTGCTTGCACATTTATTTCACTGCCCACTTGGAGAAATCTGTGAGAGTTGATCACCGAACTCTAACGGTTCAGTCTAGACATCGGTATCGCTGCACTCTGGTGAAATATTTTAAAGATGCTGCGCTTGTAGGTGTCAGTTTTCATCGTGTCTTCTATCGCTATGTGTTGCTGCGCAGCCTAAATTCAAACAGCTGGAGTTTCACTGGTTTTCACACAGTGCAGCTCTTTGCTGGGTCCTAGTTCCTGGCCTGTAAGTGCACAATAATACTACTACTAATAAAAGGCAGTGCGATAAAAGTACACCTTGGGGCTCTTATCTCAAAAGACTTCAGAGACTGGAATAGATAGAAGGCCCTTTCACGAGGATCTCAAAATACGAGCAGGGGCAAATGGGGGCAAAAGATCTGAGAGATATTGAGGTGTCAGACTATTTAGTGCCTTGTAAGTAATTACCTTGAAATTCATTGTAAAAAGTCCTGGAAACTAGTGTAAAGAGGCTAAAACCAGGGTGATGTATTTGAGCATGTTTACTCTGGTGAACATGATGTACATGGTGTATATTTTGCATTATGAATCACTCGCATAAGGCAGAATAAATTATTTAGGAGAACTTTATTTACATTTTAGTGGGCTAATGGGCCATAAACTTGGTTGTGACGTCACTGGCAGTTAGAAGAAAGTATTATGTGTCATACATATTGTTATGAATATTCATCTGTTGCATCTAGAGTCTGAATACCTTTTCTTATTTTCTCTCTCAGAGTGTGTGGTGTGTCTGACGCCGTCGGGGTGCCATGGCTTTGGTTCAGGCATTACCTGTGACCGTGACTGACCACCCGAATCCAGGTCTCGACGTGCAGCAGTGCCGGCCACTATCCTCCCATTCCCCCTCAGGCCCCTGCCCCGGCCCCTGTGGGCCCTGCAGCTCCGGGATCGCCATGGGTTCTGTCAGCAGCCTAATATCAGGCCGGACGTATCAGGAGAGACACTGCCGGGCCGCCAGCGAATTCGCCACCAAGTCACGACGCTCCACGCCGGCCACCAGCTGCTTCCGGCTCCATGATAACTCCCTCCGCAGCGGGAGCTCCCTGGAGCAGCTGCTGGTTATCAGCAACCAAACGCTTCCCCGGGCTCAGGTTCTTCCTCCGCCGCTGCCCACCAAGAAGCAGCCCCGGCCTGGTAACTCTGCTGGGACAGGCGGTGGCACGTCTGCTGGAGCAGTAGACGGTGGCACGAATGGAAACTTGGGGTTTGTGAGCGACGAGGTGGTGATTGGAGAGTGGAGCGATAACCTGGTAGTGGCAGCTGCAAGCCCCTGCAGTGACTCAGAGGACCAAAGGGACAACAGGACTCTGAATGGCAACATTGGAGGGCCTCCTCCCAAACTCATCCCAGTGTCCGGGCAGCTAGAGAAGGTAAGAGGAGCAGACTGGAGAGCTAGACCGATAGATCGGTCAGGCAGAGATACTCAGCTTATTGCAGATGTTTCAGTGTATATGTTGGCTGTTAATAAGTAACAAGAACCTGCAGCACATAAAACAAAGCAAAACTAGGTTTGAGGTCATTTAAAAACGTAATCCCTACCAGCTCCATAAGTGCTGTTTGTGCTTCTTTAATTACAGCTCAAGACATTAAATATCATAGCGAGGACTTGTTCTCTGCTTTCCCTAGAATACTGTGAGCATTTCTACAGCAGATTACCTCAGCTGTTTAATTTCCTATTTATTTCCATCGATCCAGAGAGAAGCTTAATAACTGGCCTTACGGCTCTGGTGGATCATTTGACCGCTGCTCACCTTTCAGACACATCATGATCAAAGTCAGAGCTTGCTTACATTCACATTATATTTAGTGAACCCTGAGGAAGATTGCTAAGAAAAATGCTTCCAGAACATACGAGGAGCTTTGTCTCGCCTCTTCCTCCAATCTTCTCCCTCTTTGTTTCTCTGCCCTTTAATCCCCTCCCTCTCTTGCCTGTCTGTCTATATCTTAGATGATAGGAAAATCATCATGAATATCAATTAAACCAAATGAAACAAATCAGAGCCTGGAGGGGTGACCTGCCAGCATATCACTCACCTCTCTCTAATGAGTTTTATTCAGCCGTCACTAATTAGCGCTGCTGAGCTTTTATCAACCACTAATGCTGTTTATTTTTTATAATTATGTACTTTCAGAACATGGAAAAAGTGCTGATCCGTCCCACAGCGTTCAAACCGGTCGTTCCCAAGAATCGTCACTCTGTGCAGTACTTGTCACCACGGCCAGGGGGCAGCAGTCTGTCAGAGAGCCAGGCCAGCCTCAACCTCCTGCTGCCCCTCGGAGGGTCCAACGGCACCAGCGCCGCAAACGGCATCGCAGGGAGCACCAGTTCCAGCTCTGAAGGGAAGCGCAACTCCTACAGCGGAGGTCGTAATGCTCGGGGCAGCCAGTCCTACTCCATGTCAGATTCAGGGAGGAACTCCCTCTCCAGCCTCCCTACTCACAGCAGCACAGGCTACAGTCTGGCCCCCAGTGAGGGCTCCAGCTCCGGGTCTGGCTCCGGGGTCCAGCTGGAGCCCGTGCAAGGCTTGGGCCGAAACACTTCAGGTGTAAGCGGGAGCCACGGCCACACTAACTCAGACAGTGGACGTTCCTCATCCAGCAAGAGCACAGGCTCGGGGTCGCTAAGCGGGCGCGGGCAGCCGCTGTCGGACAGCGGGTCCTGTGGACACTCGCCGCCACTCGTGGAGGGCTACGAGGCGGTGGTGCGGGAGCTGGAGGAGAAACTGAGGGAACGAGACCTGGAGCTCCAGCAGCTCCGGGAAAATCTGGATGAGAATGAAGCTGCCATCTGCCAGGTGAGACATAAAGACACCCGCCACGCCAAACTGACCCAACCTATGACCTTTAAAACACCACATCAATAACGTGATATAATGTGAGTACAGATAAAACATTGACCTCTGACCTCTCTCTCGGGTCTTCTGCTCTGAAAGGTGTATGAGGAGAAGCAGCGTCGCTGTGAAAGAGAGATGGAGGAGCTGAGACAGAGCTGTGCATCAAAGATGAAGCAGGCTTCTCAGAAGGCCCAGAGGGCACAACAGGTGCTACAGTTACAGGTATGCAAAGTTTAAACCCTTTCAAAACATTTACACAGAGAGAAAGAGGTTCAACTTATTTTGCTGGTCTTGTGCTTTTAGTTGTGAGTCTAGAGATTCCTTCTTTGAGGGTGCATGTATTATTCTACATCAACATATCTGTTTCAGTATTTAAGGCAGTTGTAAAATGTGGATCTCTCTGTGTGTCGTCAGGTATTTCAACTACAGCAGGAGAAAAAGAAGCTGCAGGAGGACTTCTCCTCGCTGCTACAGGACAGAGAGACGCTGGAAAGGAGGTGTGCCACCATCCAGAGGGAGCAGATCCAGCTGGGGCCACGTCTGGAAGAGACAAAGTGGGAGGTGAGTGAGAGTCAGACACTGGAGAGGTGTTGGGTGAGGGTGATTAAAGAGATTAAAGGTCACTCTTTGAGTCTGGCAGGGGATCTTTGCTTTGATTTACTGATCAAAGCATAAAATGCCTTCAAGAGAAAGGTGTCAGAGTTGACACCTAGTTGGCTTAAATTAACCTCATAAGCTTGAAAGAACCTTAGGTTTACCTTGAAGGAGCAAGCAAATCTAAAATGTCAGTTTGTAATCTGTCATAAGAGACCATTAGTTCTGTATTTTCAGCACTTCCATCTCTTTCTCTAACTTTCTTGCTCGTGACCCTTCAGGTGTGTCAGAAGTCGGGAGAAATCTCCCTCCTGAAGCAGCAGCTGAAGGAAATCCAGTCCGAGCTCAGCCAGAAGGCCGGAGACATCGTGGTGCTGAAGGCCCAGCTGAGAGAAGCCCGTTCCGAGCTACAAGCCAGCCAGGCTCGATCCCACGAGGCCGGGCTGGCCGTGCGGACACGATCTCTGGAGCTAGAAGTCTGCGAGAACGAACTCCAGAGGCGCAAGAGCGAAGCTGAGCTGCTCCGGGAGAAACTGGGCCGCTTGGAAGAAGAGTCAGCCCGCCTCCGTGACGCTCTGTCCAACTACAGCGGACACTCTCTACCTGGGAATCTAAGCATGAAGGGGCAATGCATGAGCCTCTCCCTCCAACAGGGTAGAGGGATGGCAGGGAGGGGCGGTCCCAGTCCGTCTTTGTACCGAGACGCAGAGGAGACTCACCTTGTCTGGGGAGGGGAGAGTGATGAAGCCAAGGCTCAGAGGCAGAATGCAGAGACAGTGTTGGGATTCCGACAACAGGTACGAGGTTTTTATTAAATAATGAAAATGTCAGAGGAAAATATTGTACTTTTTACTCTACTACATTTATTTCATGCTTATAATTATTGCTTTGCGAGACTAAAAGAATACGAACAGCCTCATTAGATAAGATCCAATGTTATATATTCAACTACTACACTAAACAGCAGTTAGAAGTTACTATTAATGGCGTCAAAATGCTGCTTTCATGTTAATGCATCAGTGTAAATAATTGAATATTGTAATGTATGATGAGAATGCCAGTTTTTCTGCGTAATGAGTACCTTTCATATTTAAAATACAAAAGTACATGTTGCTGGTAGTACTTCTGTACTTTTACTTAATACAAGATAAATATAAGATTTACCTGCAATGGAGTATTTTTACACTGTCGTATTACTTTCACTCAAGTAAAGGAACTCAATACTTCTTCCACCACTGACACGGTGCCGTTTCCAACATTTCTCTCTCGTTCTCTCAGGTGGACAGGCTGAAGGCTGAACTCATGTACGAGAGGAGGACTAGTGAGGAGCAACTGTTACGGTTTGAGGATGAGAGGAGGGTGTGGCAGGAGGAGAAGGAAAAGGTAAAAAATGATCACTTATTTCTTAGTGATTGACTTTCGATCTCTTGTCATTTTCATTCAATGTCATACAGGACGAAATAGCTTACGCTGATCCTCCCTACTGATTCACTTACTTCCCGTACATCCCTCCACACAGGTAATCCGCTACCAGAAACAGCTGCAGCAGAACTACATCCAGATGTACCGCAGAAACCGGGATCTTGAGCGAGTGATGAGGGAGCTGAGTCTGGAGCTGGAGAACAGGGACATGGAGGACTATGAGGTTCACAGCGGCAGCAACGACATCCACTTTGAGGAAATCACCGCCACTGAGATCTAAACACACACACACACACACACACACACACACACACACATGCTCTTATAGTAATATGTGCACAGAAACATAGGAACACGACACACAAAAGAGTCCGGGGATGTCAACCAAACATTGAAGTCCAGGCCAAATTCTGCACTATCTTCAACATGGCTTTACCTGGACCACTGAGCAAGCATTCACAACTCGTCACTGTCAAAAGGGAAATCTCCCAAAGGTGCATTCTTACTTCAGTACTCCAATAACTCCTTATGAAGTGTCCCTTCTGACACTTTGAACAGCTTTTACTCCACGACAAAGCCAGCACAAAGACTTATTTTCTTCTGTGGGAGCAAAAGCAGTGAAGAAAGTATTTCTTCCTCAGACTACGTTCAAATCAGGGTATCAAGAATAGTCGGGAACTTGAAGCAAAAAAATGTTACGTACAGGCACGGCAGTGTGGTCAAAGCGGTGCAGTCACCCCTTTCGCGATAGCACACAAGGTTAAACACCCGGCCACCAGCATGTAATGATGCGTCATGACAGCAGTCCCATCAAACACCACCGCTGCTGGCTGTTAATGATGATCTCATCAACCGTCCAAACAACAGCAGCAACTGCACTAGTCCTCCAAGCAACTGCCGAAGGGAAACTAACACCAAACGACTGCTCTTTGTATTTCGTGGTGTTCAGAGGATCAGCAGTTCATTTTAAAAATGATAAAAGGATAAGAATATTGTCGTTCCTGTGCTCGATTTCCTCAGCAGTGTGTATTTAAAAAAGAATGTATTGTGACTGTTATCACTCCAGAGAAATGCAGTATAAATGGCCATCACAGCCAATTAAAGAATCTGCTCACCCAGGGAAACATGGCACCGTTTTGCACAGGTTTTCTGTGCAATTTTGTTCGGGATACAACTCGTTCTTGTGGAGCAAATCATCAAACTGCAACAAACCGGTTTTGACATTCACATGTGGACATCCTAATCTGTCATTTCCCAAAACCAGGAGGACACAGAAACCAAATGTTTAAAAGACGCTGCTTGTGATTTCTAGACCACCAACATTCTTGCTGTTGCACCCGACCACATGTGTCAACTCAGACAACACAGCAAGCTCTGACATAAACATGTGCATTTTACAATTATGTAGCACGATAGGAAGCAGACCGTAGCATGGAAGATATCACCAGAGTGCTGTTGATTCTCCTCTCTCTCTCTCTCTCTCTCTCTCTCTCTCTCTCTCTCTCTCTCTATTTCTGCCTTTGTCTCTATGTCTGCTCTCTCTTTCCATCTCTATCTCTGCTTTTTACGCAACTATTTTTATAACAGTCAGCAGTCGGTATCAGGAAGCTAAAAACGGAGCATATATTCTTTCAGTTCGGTCGTGACGTCACTGAGAGATCTAAGGCATGCTTATTCAGAGTTTCCTTTTATTCTCCCTCATTCCCATTTCTGCTCTTTGTTTAGCTTTTGCCAGCCAAAAGCCAAAGAACACTTCTTCGTTTCCCCTAGACTATAATCTCCACTGACTGCTATACAGGTAGCAAGACTGGCATGCCTGCATGTCTCTGTTATATCAGATTTTAGAAGATGGTGGTTCAGATAGCGGTGAGGTGAGAATTTGCCGATGCAGTCGCTCCAGAGTGTCCTCAAGGCAAGTTGGCTGTTAAAGCCCTGAATATAAACCGGTGGGGAGCATGTCAACATTTAAAGCTGTTCATTCACGGTATATGCAGGGCTGTGTATAACACTGAGCATGATGGGTCTATATCGGCTGAGAACCTTTATTTTACAAAGAGTCTATATCAAGGAATAACAGTTAAATGGAAATCTATATAATGGAGGAGATGTTGTATATTTTTCTACCGGTATATATAGCACCTGAAGATATTTTGTTGTAGTACTGATATAAGTGTGGGTTTAATATACAACGTATAAAAAACTTCTATATGTACATAAATACATAAATCACATACCAATATTTCAAATGATGGATCAGTTATAAATGGAGGCGGCAGCATGTAATACGTTTAGATTATGTAATCTGTGTGACACAAACTCTCTAATGACCTGATAAACACAGTTGGGAGTTTTTTTAATTTTAGGCTCAGTTTTGACCTGTTGTCTCTCCAGTTTGATTGATCTTTCATTTGATTATCAGCATCATAACATCGCACCGATTCATGTCTTCATCTTTGGGTTTCGTGCTCGTCGTTAGTTCATAAGAGCATGAGACGGGTCATTTTTGACTGACTTCTTCGTTAAGTTGAGGTCAGAGCAGATGCAAACCAAGAAAGTATTATGTTTCTTATACTTGAAAACTCAATCGGACCCCTTTCAGAAAATGTGATCGGCATATTTGATCAGTCTATATTTCTATGGGAAGTGACTTTGATTGGAGCAAGTTGTGTTTGTCCCACCATATTTAATTTGTTAACAAGACCTAGACTGTTACTCGCTCACCGCAGATGAGATTCAGATTAACACAGGTGATGCAAACCAAACTGAAATGTACTGTGTGCGTCTCTGACTTCTGCTTTTTCCTCACATCTCAGTTCTCTTCATCGTTGCGAAACTGTTTTTTTTTTGTGTAAATATGTAAAACACTAAATAGTACGACAGAGTGACATTGTATTTTATTTAGACAAAATATCTATTTCAAATGTAGCCACTGTGACTAGACCAAAGCAACGTAACACATTTTCTTTTTTTGTGGCATTTTTCTCATCCTTTTGTGTGCATTTTTTTTTAAATGTTTACTTACATTGTGTCTTCAGTAATTCATAAAGTATGTAGTTGTCCATGTGTATTTTTATGTGTACATTTCTTGTACAAATGACTGTTTTTAATTAAAGAACAAGTTGTCACACCTTACAGTTACAGTTTTTTTTACCTGAAACACGTCAACTGTGAGCAAAGTCTACTGAATGAATGTTTATTGCAGTCAATTGAAATACCTGAAGCACTTTGTAATAACTCAAAGCTCAATTTCATCTTTATTCGTCTGAATTGAAACATTTGAAACCTTGAGCTTACCGACTTTTTCATTTATCAATGTTGTTGTTTTTCTCCCCCACTGGCCATCTGCAGAAGTAAGGCACTACGCACACTGATTCCAGTTACCTTGCTGCCCATATCTCCTATACCCTACTTTGATTTAAACTGTGCCACTGGCCTTCATGTCCTGCATTTCTCATTGACGTGTTTTTCCAACTCCTCCACATGTCTGCATAAGCTCAGGCCACAGCGTGGTGTAATTAAGCCTCTAAAGTGGCGGATTGCTCCAGAGCACAAACACTTCTGCCAGAAAAATGCAGCACAAAAATACCGAGCAGCAATTTGTAATAATCCCCCCCCAGACATCCACTAAACCCAAACGATCAGTTTTGACATAATACAGGGGTTTAATCTGGGTATAAATCTCTAAATCTCATAACACAGGCTGGCGTAATCTCCCTCTGGCAGGCCTGCGGGGCTGCAGGACTGAGATGCTCCAACTGAAAAGTGCAGACCACTGGCTCCACAATCAGCAGAGGTCATGTTAAGTTTGCCTCGTATCAAACAGCGGCACAACTTTAACCAAGGAGGAGTTCATGAACCACATGATCTTATCATAGAACACATGATTTTCTAGTTAATGTGCAATATATGCGTTCAGTAAAAACAAAGCAAAAAAGTAGAAAAAGTGATCTATAACAATGTTAATCTGGATAAATGAACTGTTTCAACATGTCCACCTTTCTCTTCGACATATTCACTGTCATAACTCTGCCTTACAGAAGACAAATGCTTCTGTGCATCCATTCCTCTCCACTATGACCGGAGATCTCTACGTCCCATATCCTCTCTTCTGGAGTGAACCCTGTAGTTTATTCACTCCCGCAGGAGTTGCAGGTTTTGGTGTCCTTCATGCCTGAACTGCAGTCTAACTGTGAGGCACACAAAGGTTAGTCTGCAGGTCTCTTGGGGCTGGTGGGGGTTGTAGGGACCTTAAAGACCTTGACCACAAAAACCATTGTGTCTTTGGCCTTGTTGCTGAACGCTCTGCGAATTACATCCACCGCGTGCTGATGAGTCACTCCCTGCAGACTCTCGCCGTCCACAGACAACACCTCATACCCTGCCTGCAAATACAAGCACAGGATAAACAGCTTAACATGCAAGAACTCTTTCTGAACAAAGAATAGGATTGATTATTATTCATATGTCATGATTACGTGGATCTGTGTATGTTTTCCTTCCCATCCGTATCTTTTTTTCCCTGAAGCAAACTGTCACTTATACACAGTTCCCATACATCTGCACTGATTGTGTCCCTTGGTTGGAACCTGATTCATGCCAGAGAGAATTGGGGCTCTCCCGTTAGTTTAATGTATTCACACTGAAGGCCGTCACTCGTGCACACATAAAGTTTCCCCTTCAGCACAAGGTTGTTGAAAAAAGAACATACACTGAGACAGCCCCACACGCACACACACACACACACACACACACACACAGCTGGGACTGCTTTCTCGTTGTTTCCTGCAGGATGCGAGCAGAGAGTGGCAAAACTTTGGAGGCCTGAGGAGAGGAACTTCCTCTGATGTCATCAGCATTTGACGAGGATGCACCTGCCTCGTGTGCTCAACCTCAGTGGAGGTTAGCAACACATAACACAAACACACACGGCCATTGTTGTATTTCCACCAATCACGTCTTTTCCCTTTCCCTTTCCAGCGATTAGACACAAAGAGATTTGTTTTCCCTTTATTCTGCACTATTGCATTTGATCTATTCTAGGTCAAACATATTTGTATAGGAGGCGGTTAGAGCTGCCCTGTGTTTGCCCAGACACGTTTTCTTACAGCTCATCACACAGTCTTTCCTGAGGACAGTATCAAAATATTTAGCTCCATTTAACCAGAGAGGAGATTAAAAGTGCTTTTTTTCATTTTTGAAAAGTAATTTATTTGAATTAAATAGATCCCAACCTAATCTGCCCCATCCTCTTTACAGCCATTTATGGAGCGCATTTATGAGGTTCCTCTTTTCTAGCCAATGGATGTCACGATCCAAAAATAACACGACCTGTAAAAATGACTCCAGCTTGCATGAGAAGATCAGCGAATCGTTCACAATGTGGTTTACCAGGCCACTAGAAATATATTCAACTAGATTATTCAGCTCAGGAGAGGAGTGTATTATCTGTTGTAATGGAAGTCTCTAAAGATAAATAGACATGTATCCATACACACATACACATCTCATTGTGGATGATAAAAGATATTACTAAATCTACCAAACCGGATATTCTCTAATTTACCTCTAATGGCATCGAGTCAAACCTCTGCTCAGGTCTGTCCCTGAAACACATTTTATAATGTGATAAACCAAACCTTTCCACACACAAGCCTACATGGAAAAGGCATGTTGCACTATTTACGACGCCCTCTTACACTGCTAGTTAAATGCAGTCATATGACAAACAAGTATGTACTTTTAGTGAGGTGTGTGAGGACTTTTTGACTTTTTTAAATTAAGCCTCAGTCAGTTAAAAACGTTTTCAATTTGAGGAGCGCAGCAAGAGGACTGGTTATACTGGAACACAGAGGCCGAGCCGACTGGTTATATTATGCTTTGAGAAGATAAACCCGGAGCATATCGCATGTGAGTTTCTGAGTTTTGTCTCTTTTCGGGTTAATTCTTGTGAGGCCACACTGAGAAAGTCAATTGTCTATTTATATAATTGATTGTCAGTTGTATGCACAGACTGCAGAGTGGTTGGTTTGGACAGAAGGGGTCTTGCCGTATTACTCTGAAATTTGGTTCAGTCATTGATGGTTCCCAGAGGGTGAAATGCTTCAACAATTATCAGATAGATTGCCATGAATTTCCATGTTGACATTCATGTTGCCCTCAGGATGAATTGTGATAACGTTGGTGATGATACTGATGATAACGCTCAGCTCAAAGTACCTGTGTGACTAAGTACAGCCCCACAGACCTGTTAGCGTGGATACTGGATCTCCTCTATGTTTGACGCTCCAATCAGGTTAGACCTGGGTATTGGTAACTAGCTGTTAGGAAACACACTTCTTTTCAAGTATCTTAATGCACGTGTTGTTTGTCTCTTGTCCAAAATTAGCCTGTGGTTTAACTGTAGTGAATGAGTGTGTGCATCAGGTGTGTTTAAGTGAACCAGGCCAAGATCACGGATGACTGTTAAGTTACTGTGCAGGCAGTATATTACCAATACATTAGCAGACCAGCACCTGCGTGTACCTCATCAATAATGGAGGCGATTGGCTACTTGAGATGCCTCGCCGCTATTTTCGTCTCCATGCCTCATTGCACACCTTCAACCTCTCCGTCATAGACATGCGTACTTATAGCACCAACAACTCAACCACAGGACAGAGGTCTGACAGCTTCTTACAATACACAACAACCAAGATGGGCATTAATGTGCTGTTAAGAGGGAATGTTTAATACTTATGGTGAAAAGATGCATTATTATGTTCAATGTGTTGATCACCATTTGCAGTGCAAAGAATAATAATCATAATTTTTCATTTTTGAAATACTTAGTCATTAACCTGACACCCATTTCTGTGATATATGGAGGTGTGTCTTCCTGTCTCTGCCATATTTAACTCACCTTGAGAGCCTCATTCGTAGATGCAGCTCCTCCTGGGAAGACTTTCTCAATCTTTATCATGGGCTGCACTCTCGACTCCATACCTCCAGAGATACTAATGCCTGTAAACACACAGAGAAATACTGCATTCATAAACTGAGGGATTGCTTGACAGTATTATATTCAAACTAGTCTAATAGTGTGTGTGTGTGTGTGTGTGTGTGTGTGTGTGTGTGTGTGTGTGTGTGTGTGTGTGTGTGTGTGTGTGTGTGTGTGTGCGTGTGTGTGTGTGTGTGTGTCTGTATACTGTCTTTGGTCAGTTTTAGTTACCATTAGAGCGTTAACTCTTCCCTTCAGTTTAGTGATACCCTGACCTCTACTGGTGAGGTAATGGATATGGGAGGGTGTAAACATTATAATGGACAGTTTACAATCGTCATTTAGCTGTTTTTACTCTATGTACTTGCAAGCGTATTGAACACACTGCAATCAATCGATTAAACTTGAATCAAAGTGGAAAACACACATGTTTCTGTATTGAACTCACCCAGTGACTGCTTGGCCTTAGAGATGGTCAAAGTGTTGATTTCATACTCCTCGGATGGCAGAGTTACTCTTCTTTTCACACCATTTTGTGAATGTCCATTGAGCAGCTGACTGCTCTCTCTGCCTGTGGATGGACTCTTGTCTCTCGGGGCCTCGAACACATCATCCAGAGGGGTCCTCCCTCGCCGCTGTGAAGGCACATGTACGCTGACCTCTGTGTAGCCCTCCTGCCTGCTCCGTCTGCCAGCTATGCTGTCAGGACTCAACTCCCTCAGCGCTCTCCCATGCCCGTTCCTCACAGGCGACCTCCCTCGTTCAGGAGCTGCATCTGACAACAAGGAGACCTCGTCATAGTGCGACGCCCCGTTCTCTCTTCTGTTTGGGGAGCTATGGGTTTGGCGCCCACGTTGAGAGCTGTGAGGTGATTCTCTGAGGAGGAAGCTGTGGGGGGGTAAGGGGCTCAGGGAGCGGGAGCGCACATTGGAAGAGACATAGTTGTCCACAGGTACATCCAGCAGAGGGGTGAAGGCACGAGATGGAGGCAGATGGCCTGACTGTTGGCTGGACAAACGTAATCTCTCCAACTCCTCAATCAGCTGACACTCCCGCAGTTTGTCCTGGACCGGCTGGAGGTGGAACCCGCCCCTGTAGTCTGGACAAACGTCACATCTGTAATTCAGCTTCAACCCTGCAAAAGTTTATTTTAAAACTTTTGTTGAACTTCTGCATATAAACACAGTGATGAGCTAAACGATTACTCCACAGATTTAACAGTGCACTCACTGTGGACAGTTACAAAAATGATCAAAAGTGCACAACCAGAGATATTGCCTTTTTTATTCTTCGCATTCTTTTTCTTACTTTTCAAAACCTGGTGCCTACATTACCCACAATGCAACCGTTTGGATCTAGAAAAGCACTCACTAAACGCTCTTTGAAATGTCACTGTCAACTTATATTTATAATTTCTTTGCAAAACAAATCCTCTGTGAGGCAGAGCACCAAACTGAAATAATCACGTTGACCCGATGACCCCCAACCTGTGATTTTGGAAAGTGAGACGTCTGCAGTCAGTCTCAAGTCAGACTGTATTGATTGTGTCTCAATGACTCTTGAATGAAGAAAAGGATAAACGCATCTCTGTATTGTGGAAGTGTCACAATGGCCGACCAGGCTCGTCTCAGTCCTTTCTGTTGGCCACAGAGATGTAACACAAGCCTCTGCTTCAGCGCAGCCACAGGAAACCTGAGATATTTTGTGCATGGCAATGTGTGTGTGTGTGTGTGTTTCATATGAAGTTAGAAGGTGTGTGTGTGTGTGTGTGTGTGTGTGTGTGCGTGCGTGGTGTTTCAGTTTGACACTACAGATATGAAGGGAGTCAGGATAGAAGTGAAGTGAGGCAGGAAAAATAAGAGCGGGAAGGGAAGGAGGCAAAATGTGAGAGGTGTAAGCCCCGAGTGTATCTCGTGTTACTCTGGGATTAGAGGACATCAAGCGGACGGAGAGGGTGTCAGAAGAAAGAGGTGAGGTCTCGACAGAGAAAGGGTGAGAGGAAGGAAGAGATACAGCGAGTGTACCTGGGATCGGGGTGATGAGGTGACGTCGAGGGGTTCCACTGCGAGGGGAGCGCAGAGCTGGAGAACGAACTAAGAAGAAATAAACTAGATATATCACTGGTTTTCCATGAATCCCTTTTCGATGCACAACCTGAGCTGCGTTTTCTAATTTATATATTTCTTTTGTATCTTTCATGCACAAAGGGAAATTGTGAACGTGAATTACGCTGAGCTCTATGAATAAAAATAATCTGAAAAGTGACGTTAAGTACATTCCTCTGCTTACCTGAGCGACTTTTGAGGATGTCGTACGCCTCCAGCTCAAAGGGCATGACCATGCTGTCAAACTGACCCAGCTCAGTAGTAGGTATCAGCATCCTGCAGAAGATATTGATCAGCATCAGTTACATGCATATCCAAACACACAGTATGTACAGATATAAAAACTGAATTATACTACATATACTCGATGTATCTCACCTTATTTCTCGGAGAAGTAGCAGTTTCTCTGGCCTGTCCAAGATTGCCAAAATGGGGCGCACTAAGTCCTCAATCACAATGTCGGACAAAAACTGAGGGAAAGGTTAGATTGGTACACAAATTAGAGGAGAAGAATCAGAAGAACCAACTGGTGTGGTTGGGTATATAGAAGGATTTCCATCAGGTTATATTCTGAATTTTAAATGGGTTAAAATTCAGTTTACTTGTCACAAGGAGAAATACTCAGCATGTGAAAACAGCCGTATCATTTCCTCTCTGGCTCTGGAGGGAGTTTTCCAAAGCTTGGAAAAAACAACCCTGATGATGTCATAGAGATGTCATCAGAATTGTCTCGGGACAGAAAGTGTGCGTTGCAAACTGAAGCTGTTAAGTTTGAAAGAAGAAAGCATTTAGGAGGAAGAGCGTCAGTTCATTGTGAGTCCCCCAACTTTACCGAAGTGTAATCCTAAATTCCCTTTAACTTGGAGGTGTATAAACCATCAACTGTACATTTTCACGATCGATATGATATGTTGCATGATGTTACTGATTCGTTGCATGTACATTAAATATTTGCTTTTCCAAGAACACCACTGCACTCTGCTGTTTTCAGTCGTTGGTGTTTAATTGTTGTAACAGGTGAGTCGTACTGTGCTAAATAGACTCGATATCTTCTGCAAGGAGCTGATCCCCTGAAGTTGGCCGCTGAGTGTGAGATGGGGCCAAATGAGACAAGGGGATCAAATGATGGCTGATATTTGATCCGAATAATAAACGACAGGCCAAATCCGTCTTTTTTCACAGCCGCTGCCAGACAGATGTATCACTGAAGGACACTCTGCAACACGGGGAACAATACTGCAGACTTAAGCCTGAAAGTAGTTCGACAAACTAGCAGAGAGTGCCACTGAGGTGTTCGTGATTTCAGATCGGAGAACTCACCCGCCGACAGTGTCTCATCACAGCTGCCACCTCATCCTGGCTGAGTAGTTTCTTTGCCATGTCCTCCACGTGCTGCAGGGTCTCTGGTCGGGGCAGCGGGCTGCTGTCTTTAACCCCAGCACGGGATTCCCTCGGGGAGGTCAAGAGCTGGAAGGGACGACCCCGCTCCTTCTCTGAGGAATTAAAGGGAAAATGAAAAAATAAACAAGATCTGCAGATGGCATGAGATCTCACAAACCCAGGGATGGCCATGCAAAAATATTCCAGTGAGGATGCTGCAAAGCAAAATGAATTCACATCTACATCTGATGTTTGTCGGTTCCCGTCCCATATCACGACTGACGTTAACTTATGAACTTCCAGAAATGAGCGAACAGCTGCAATGGACTTGAACACCGCACATGCCAGAAATATGATCCGAAACAGGCCACGATGCATTGTGCCTGGTTCCAGACCTCTGAATTGTCCATATCTCTAATTTGTTCAGTGATTCAAATATAATAACTGAAGTGAAACAAAATGGCAATTCAGTCAAAACCGTAGGCTATATTTTGCTTGGTTGAATGCAGAATATGTGGCTGGAAAGAAGAAGAAAAGTTACTGCGCTCTCACCTGTGTTGGCGTGGTGAGATGGGGACTTGGAGCGGCTTTTCTCTTTACGGTCTTTCTTGAAGAACAGGTTGACAAAGGTTTTAGATCGCTGCAGGCTGGTTTTACCCTCTCCAGAGCTCTTCTCCTTCTGTTGTCTCTGCTTTTTTTGTCTGTCCTCTATAGGTGGAAAAAAAGAAGACAAAATAGCATTTAAGTCCCTCTAAATTATGAAGATATATTTGTCCCAACCAAATGCTGTGAAACATGATGACTTTAAATGATTTTAACATCTGCAAAATGATGTAAATTCATGCAAACGAGTAATTTAACAAACCACTAATTCATACGAAAATCTTCCATAGATGGTGTTGAGCCATAGCCAGAATAGGACAGTCTGCATTTCTGTGTTTGGTGTTGAAAACATAATTCATTCGTACTTCATTCATTTCATTTCATTTGTTTGCACTGCTCCATGTTGGCTGATAAACTCTCTCCGCTAGGAGTACAGACTGTTCATTTCTCTTCCAGTCAGCTCCTCTGTTCACTGCAGTAAATCTGCCACTCTGTAAAGTAACACGGTAACACTGATGAATTGCAGCCACCCTAACCTGAACACACCCCTATATTTAGAAGGCACTACAGCGGAGTGCTCCTGCTTACATAACAAATGGCGAATCGGCCCTGAGCTTCACCCCGAGCACCCGCCGGCTGCTGGAGGTATGAATGAGCTGGATGAATTGAAAAGGAAGGGCTAATAACTCAACAGCCCGGCCAAGGCTTGGATGAGATATTCTCCATATGCTCGTTCTTATTCATTTCTCACAGAGGTACAACTGAGAGGAAAGGACGGTGATTCATCAGGAGCCTGCGTTGAACTTTGTGCTCTTGGACAAATTGTGTCTGGAGCTTAAATCAGCCATGTGGAGTCTGGATGTTCTTGTTCACTTCCTGGAGTGATAGAAAGATGAGGGATCATGAGACTGATTGTTAGCATGCAGAAAGATCTTGGGAATGGATCTCATTACACGGTGAATGCAGGTACTACTGCCACAAACATCAGGTGGAGAACTGAACGTGATTGTGGCTGCAATACTCACCATGCCGTGTTTCTGGAAATCGATGAAACTACCTCTACAATCAACAACCACAATACAGAGTACAACCTGACTGATAACTGAAGTTGCCTCCCTCAAACATGTTTTGCACAGTTTTCTTCTGAAAATTCTTGTTCCGTTGCAAGAATCCCGTTGAACCTGCAGGTCTCACCTGACACAGTGATGTGGCTCTGGGAACGTCTGATTGGCTTCCGTGGTCGGCTCAGGGCCATCAGCGCTGCCGTCTTAGGTGAGTGTTTCGCTACTTCTTGGTCCCCGGGTGACAGCATCCTCGTACGTCCCTGCCCTCCTTCTCCAGGTCCTCCCATCTCCCTCGGGCCTTCCCCTTTCCCTCGTATGACTGTGTCCTTCAGCAGCAATGTGGCACCTACAGTCCGGCTAGTTTCTGTGGCGACCAGTCTGTCTGGGTACGACCCATTAGTTGTGGGCTGGTCTGGTTGGTTTGGGGGTTGGGGCTCGGTCTGCATGGCGGTGTCAGCAGTTCGCTCTGCGCTGCTTTGACGTCGGGAGTGGTCCTCCGTGGAGATGGCGACGTCTACCATCTCGGAGCCAAAGACATGAGGGAAAAGAACCTGGGAGAGACCACTGAGGGAGCTGAGAGGGGTGCTGGAGGACAGCGAGGAGGCAGAGGAGTTGGAGTCTGAACCCTGGGAGGATGGTGCAAGGCCCCCATTGGCCACTGTAGAAGACAATCCATAATTAAAAGGAACAATGGTGATTAGTGTGTGTTTGAAAATATTATTGCGTGTGTGCAATATGAATAAAACGGTTCAATTGTTATATCTGAGCACAACAAACACACACAGACAGACACAAGCTGCAGGGTTACATAGTGAGCTTCATTTCGTCATTTTACACAATCTGCTTTGTTTGGATCGGAGTCTGTCTGCTCTCATGTCCTGTTAATCCTCTGAGCTTTTGAGAGACAGAACATGAACCCGGAGTTATTCTATTTCTTTCTTTTTTTAATGAAACTCCAAAATGACTCTGCATCTTGACCCAGATGTCAGGTCGGGCTCTGTTCCAGACGACTGAGCTGCCTTTGAGTACCGTACACTGAATTAATCCCTCTCTTTGTTCAGAAATATCAAACTGAAAAACAAGGAATTTGACTCCTGTGAATATGTATAGGCAGGATACATGTGGCCCCTCTTCCACTTTTTAAAATAAGATTCCAAAGTAGAATCAAAGTGACTTTGCAAACGGAAATGATGATTAAAAACTCCAAATCACAAGGTCACATCTTCATTATTTTGCTCTATAATACTTAGTTTAATGTCGGTCAGTCTTTTCATACGACTGTTCAAGTCATCGTCTCCATAGAAACTCATCTTAAACTAACTCTCTCTTGTAAAATCATATTTATAGTTGACATACAATTGTCGAGCCAGCCATATTCTGCCACCATCTCCTTGTATGCAGGGTATCTGCCAGCTTCCTGTTGAAGAGCAGAAACAGGAAATGTTGAGCAAAATGTTTATCATAACATAAACCGTTATGATAAAACTACAAATTATTGTCTATCAAAACGTGTCTACACCTGATGCTCTTAGGCACAGCGGTGCTTTGAGCTGAACACTCATGTCAGCATGCTAACATGCTCACAATGACAACGTTACAATTCAGATGTTGAGCAAGTTTAATGTTACCATGTTCACCATCTTAGTTTAACATGCTGTCATTTGCTCATTAGCACACAAAAAACAGCCAAAGCGTGGTGGTGTGATGAGATTAGTTTTGCAGGTTCGTCATAAACTTAAGTATTGATGAACTAATGGACAGAAGTTGCGGATCACCAAAGTTATACAATTCATCGTGAGGGGAACGTGAATGTCTGCACCACATTTCATGCTAATCCATCTGCCAATTAAGACATTTCATGTAAAATCACAAATGTTGACTAAATGGTGGTGCTAAAGGAAAAGTCAGGGGTCACCAACGTCATTTGGATTCATCCTCCGGGAACCATGAATATCTGCACCAATCCATGCAACAGTTGAGATATTTACGTGAGTCAGACTGATATTTACATCCGTTAAAACGTGACAAGCAACAGTTTGTTAGAGTCAGACCTACAGGACAACAACATAGCCTCTATTATTTAATTCAATATTTAGTTCAGAAAGGTTTAGAGGAGGGAGCCGTTTTGCATCTCACCAACACGGCGTAAAGGCCAAAGAGAAGACCTGCAGCTGTATCAAGGTTACATCTACAATTGTCAACTACAGCCTTGGCTGTCCAGTTTAGCGTCTAAATGAACCTTACACATTATGTAACTCTGTCACCACACAAATGGGTCTAATATAGGACAGAGGGAAGACATCAATTTCAGCTTTCTGTTGATTATAACCTGATCCCTGACTGCCTTTGAATAATGAACGCCGCTGTTTTTCACACGTGGAACCTGAGATCAGAGGAGTAAAATGAGCACACAGCAATGTCAGCGAGCTAAGAGAGCACTCAGACACACTGCACAATACACATGTGCCCATTCATACACACAAGCACACACACACAATTCCTTTATCTAAAAATGACACAGGTTAAGTGGCGCGGCTTTGAACACATGCGTACACACAGACATGCGTGAAGAACTGGAGGGCTGTAAGCCAGCTGCCTGCTCTGCTGTTCAGCCTCAGTCTGTGCCCTCCTGAGAAGAGCTGGTGCTGTTTAACACGCCGTAACATTGATTATGTCACAGCACTTTAAAGCACCCAATCAATTGTTATGTTTCACAAACACTGAACCACAGATGTATGAAGGACCAAGTGGGACACAGTTCTGAAATCAGACAAAAACCTGCATTTTGGACACTTGAGGGGAACAAGCTGAAACCACAGCATTTATATATTATCACCTTGTTGATGTGGTTAATGTTTTCGATGATCCAGCAGACAACAGAAATCTCAGCACTCATTTGGATTGTGTTTTTGTCCACCAGATGAATGTAAGCTCACTGTCCTTTTCGCTCTGCTTTCTTCTCCACTGACTTCTATTTCGCTCTTTCGTTGCTTAATGGTCGACGATCTTCACCAGCTAGTCGCTAACAGTGTCTGTCTGCTGTTGTTGGCGAGCATGGATAATACATTGGGTTTTAAGCGTTTATTAGCTTAAAAAAAAAGGGATGATTAGAGCGGTGAGCGTTAACCAAAACCAAAAGTTGCAGGTCAGAATAAAACAATGAGCTTAGAGAGGCTACAATGTGCCATCGAGCTGAGGGCGACCGCAGAGTTGGGTGATAATTCACTGTCATTACAAGCTATCATTAGATTCATTATTAATATAAAAACTATTGATTTGTAGACTTTTAAATTTCCCCTCAGGTTTATCTATTAACTGTCTCTCACCCTGATGGTCAACATGACATGAGTGTGGCTCTTCAGGACCTCGACTGCATTGCTGTGGGTGATGTCATCAAAGCTGATCCCGTTGGCTGCGAGGATTTGATCGCCCATCTTGATGCTATGCTGCTCTGCAAGCCCGCCCGGGTCCAGCCTGAAGAGACAGCGCATTACGCCATTTAGACACAAACAGACATCAAGACATCAAGTGTTGGCACTTACAGTATTACGTTATAATATCAATCAACACTTTCATGCCATTTTCTACTCTCCTAAGCATTTAGAATATTTTATATATGTACGTGTTTTGTTCACACTACACACTCATCAAAGCAGCTTCTTAACTTTTGTTGTAATGGTGATTCTAATTGATTCCTGATTGCTTTGATTCAATAAAACAAGAACAAACAAAAAGCAAATGAGGTTGTCTGATTTTTAATTCCGGTGGGAAAATTGTGTTCTTATCTGCCACCCTTTTCTCCTTTTTGCTCAAGGACACTGCATGCACACACTGCACCACCCTGAATCATTTTGTTTGTCTGATGCCGGTGGTCTCTTTAGGGGCAAAACAAGCATTCGCTGAACTGGTTTCAAACCACACTTGGTTCATACTTGGAAACATAAATTCCTAGTCCGAACTCTTTGCCTCCTCTGATGTTGAAGCCCAAGCAGTAGTCATCTGAGGTGGTGAAGAGATGTACGATCCTGCGGAGAGCGCTGTCTGAACTGGCCTCTGACGGTGTTCGACCGCTCTCCTCCACCACCATCCGCCGGTGAATCAGATCCACCCTACACACACACACACACACACACACACACACACACACAGACAGACACATGCAAAAGATGACATATGCATGAAAACATCCAGATACACTGCTTTCTCTTCCTCTGCTGCAGTCAGGCCTGTCAGTATCGGTTAATCAAATAGCCATAAAGGTCATGGAGGTAATCCATCCACTGCTGCCACATGAAACCAAGATACAGTATATCCCACAAGAAAGATAACCAGTGTGAGCTACAAGCAACAAGACTTCACAAAACAAGGGCCATGCAAAGGTCAGTGGTGGTCACAGCAAGGTTGTAGTCTGTACTTTGCATAACAATAGAGCAAAGTACAGTGATAATATTCAGCTACAGTTTGGTAAAGTTGTTGAATGAACCATGACGTGTAAATATTTAATTGTAGATTCAATGTAAGATATCATTTTTGGCAGCTTTATTCACATTGACACGACTGAGCAGCACCTCTCAGCTGTTTTGGCCTCACCATGTGGTCTTCTCCTTGGAGTAGCGGATGCCGGGGATCTTGCCCACCCGTCTCACCACCATCCGCAGCCTGTTGTTGCCCGTCAGGACCTTCACGGCGCTGCTCATGGTGATGCTCTCCAGGCTGACCCCGTTCACCTCCACCAGCTTATCGCCCACAGTCAGCCCGGCGAGCGCTGCAGACACAGGTGGAGCTCAGCATGATGCACAAGAGTGAATGTCACATGGAAACAGAAGACCACATGCCCAGATGTACGCTCACTGAAAAATAAGCTTGCCGTCACCGTGGGAAACATATTCTCACACACACACACACACACACACACACACACACACACACACACACACACACTCTCTCTCTTCCTAATAACCTGCAGAGCTGTCATCTTCCACCTTGCTGACAAATATGCCGAGTCCATGTTCAGAGCCCCCGCGGACACTGAAACCCAGACGCCCATCTGGACTCTTGTCGACTGTCACTGTGTGAATGTCCTTACAGTCATCCCCTCCTGCAACACAAAATAACTCAGTCAGAGCGTCTTTCAAAAGTCATTCAAAACTGATTGAAAACCAAATAATTTGCAGAAATTCTTGAGAAGCATTTCTTTGCGGTAAAGAGAACTGAAACATCAATATGTTGTCAATACTTTAATATCTAATACATATACATTTGAGCAACTTCATGCCAAGAAATATTAATTAAATGTTCCTCCAAGTAGTTTGAACTTTCCCAACCATGAATCACTGAGATATCCATGTGTTCTGTATCTATAGGGCTGCGATCAACAAGCATTTTCATCATTGATAATTTTGCTCATTATTTTCTCAATTCATTCATGAATTGTTTCATCAATAAAATGTCAGAGAATAGTTCGTAGAGCCAAAAGTTAAACCAGCTATCTGCTTGTTTGGTCACGAAACTAAAATATTCAGTTTACTATTATAGGAGAATAAAACAAAACAGCAAATATTTACATTTTAGGAACCAGAACCACTTTGGATGAGTGAATGAATAATTGACGATCACATTTGATTGACTAAACAATTAATCGACTGATCATTTAATTTCTATTATCTAAAGTATATTGCATTATTAATAATACCGTAACTTTCTCTGAACTCTAATCTACATTGGTGCTGACCAATGTTCCCTCTAAGCTGCGCGCTTGAGCAATCGCGCACTGCTCGCACATTCTCAGCGCACAAGAAAATCTATGCAGCGCATAAAATAAAATTCAACATAAACGTATTAATTAATATCTAATATTAGTCCTAATCTTATCTAATCAATTAAACCAATAATAATAATAATAATAATTTTGTTTTCTGTACTATTTTGCAACGTAACTCAGTGAGTGACAGGTGTCCAGCCAATGATACGATTCGGTTCACTTACGCTACGCAGCCAATCATAGCATTGACACTATTGCCCTGCCCATTCGCGCCGTGCAGGTTAGCTAGCTAACAACAGTGCGGCGGAGTTACGAGACGCAAATGCTAACCCCTTATCATGGCGAAACGAACGGGCAGCGACACATCCACTCACCAAGCCATTGGAAAAAAGAAATGTGGTTCTTTTAAGATGGAATGGCTGTCGGAGTATGTTGAAATAGAAGAACAAGCGGTGAAACTGGGTGAAATATGGACCAGCTGATGCGCATAAAGTCAAAGCAAGAAGCAGACGAAGCCATCAACCTGGACAAAGTGTACAACCATTGGAGAAGTGAGAAGGACAGACGTGAAAAATAAGGTAAAATTTAAGTCAGATTTGTGCATATTCTAGTGACATTTATTAAGATTTTTAACTTATGGATATTAATCATTAAATTATGTTACTACTAGATAATTTATGGGTAGTAGAAATGATAATAAAAAACTGAGTAATTACATATTTTACAGACAGAGTTACAGGAATTTACACTGTATCACAAGCTACAGCACACGTCATTGTGCAAAATGTGAATGTTTTAATGTGAACAAAATGTTATGTCTGAAAGGTGTATATGTATCATTTCTTCCAGAACAGGACCTCACACAGGCCACAACAGGACCTCACACAGGCCAAAGCAAGACTCTTCCCATGGCCAAAGCAAGACTCTCACATAAAACATACTACACATCTCATGAACAACAAGATTTTTGTCTTTTTCCTTTAAAGTTTGTCAAATCACTTATATTAAAAGTAAACTAGTGAAAATTGCTGCTGTAATTTGATTATTTTAATAAGCCATGTAACTTGCTATGATCCAAGGTTTTGAACAGGTGTGATACTGGTGTGTGCACATCTGATGTTGCTCACAGTGGTCCTCAGTGTGCTCAGGGAGCTTGTGTGTATGCCCAGACACATGAAAAATTAGAGGGAACATTGGTGCTGACTAAACAACAGTCCTGAATGTGCCTCTGCAGCCAGTGGCCCTGTGTGTGTTACAGTGGTGACGGAGGACTGTGAGCTCACCATCAACAGGTGCGTTGATGAGAATGACTCTGCCCATCGGTGAGGAGGACCTGCGTCTGTGGCGGTGCTGTTTCTTCTGCATGTAGCGCGCGGTGCTGTGGGAACCCCCCGTCTGGCCTCCGTGGTTTAAGTGGGGGTGCCCCCCTCCATTTGTCATCTCCCTCCAGCCAGAGGGGTGAGAGGAGCGAGCCATGCTATGTGTCTGGCAACTCTTCCCTTAGTCATCCAGACAGGAGGATATCTGTGGTCCACTGTCAGGATGGAAGAGGTGCAGCCTGGGATTTAGGCAACAGAGGTGAGGAACAAATGTGGTGGGGGAATTGGACTCTTTTTTGCTCTTGCTGGTCCAAAGGGGATGCTAAAATACTGCAGTTGTTCCCCACTGTAGCAGGCAACTTAAAAAGCTCTAGGTAACATCCATGATCATCATCAAAACCAGTTTCAGACCATTAATAGAGCTTAACAAAAGAAACCAAGAAAAGGTAGTGCTCCATGATTGAACTGTGGACCTTTCTTTGCAGGTGAAAGAAGTTGGTATAATCCACTAGTTTCCTTTGCAGCCTCTGAATCCATCTCCACAGAGCCGGTGGTGCCTTGTCTGCAGAGAAGTCAGCGGTGCATGGTGATTCCCCTCGGGTCATGTTTAATTAAATGGATATCTGTTGTGAGGAGTATATGCTGTGATGAGTAATGCTATGTCAGAAGTTCCAGATGGGATAATAGCAACTCAAACTAATTTTAATACAGTAATGATAACCTTGAATAGAATACAAATAAAGTAGAATATCTGTGTCAACAATAGAGACGTTGTCATTGAACTTCACGTGTTTTTCTATCATTTAGCACCATGGACAGCGACACGACATAAAACAACCAGGTGGCCTCGTTTTGATGGATAAGTATCATCTATAACTAACTAACTCAAGTTCTTGACTGCTTGTTGACTTGCTTCAGTCTAAATTCCTGTTAATTCCTTGAAACGTGAAACGTTGTAAAAACGCGTATGAAACACATCGTGACATTGCGTCTAAACAAAAGTAAACAAAGAACGAGAGCCTTACCTGCTGGGTCCATGTTGTGCCGGACGAGCTCGGACAGACGCTCACTGGTCCGCCTCGCTGACGCACAATCGGACACCTGCGGATTGTTAGTGCCGCCTCAGTTGTTCTCCCGGGAACAATGTATGTCTTAAGAGGTGTAAGTCTTTTACATAACGCTCCGCAGCTGTGCAGCCATTAGCGATGGACTAATGATGATTAAGCACACTAATTGCACTTGTATTGCAGTAACACCGCCTCAAGACTCTGTCAGTTTGTCCTCAGGCAGACATCGTTGTGCTAATTAAGTCCATATTTCCCCGTTAAACTACAGAGAGGTGGGTGGGTGTGGAGAAAGTGATCTGTGGATCTTCCTGACTTCCTTCGCTGTGACTGTGAGGTGGGTAAACAACCCCACCCGGTGGTCAGATGTGTCACATCACAATTTCTATGCAGATCAGATCCCAATCTCCGTAGATTCGACCAATCATATTAATTACACTCATGGACGGGTTATGAGACAATGCGCCTCTGGGCTCAGACATGCAAAGAAAAGCCGTACCTCTACATACCAGTAAAACACACACATTGTTGAGTTGTTTAGCCTCTTGTTGTGGTTTTGTGTCTCTTTCTAGTTATTACATATCTCACTTTGGTTTTGAGTATATTTGTAGTAGCTTCTTTGTTGTTGTTTTGTGTCTCTCTGGGGTCATTTTGTGTCTTTTTTGTAGTTGTTTCATCCCTTGTCATTGTCATTGTGAGTGTCTTTGTATCTTTGCATCTCTTTGTAGTCATCATGTGTCTTTTTTTATTCGTTTTCTGTTTATTTGTGCTCATTTTGAGCCTCTTCCTGGTTGGTACTTGTCTCTTTGATTGATATTTTGTAGGCGAAGGCCAGGGGGGCTGTGACACATTGGGCCCTCTGTGCCCATTCAGTAATCCATCCATGAAAACACTAAACATACTGTAGCCAAACCAGAACCTTGACCGTGAACATGTTTTTTTTGTATTAGCTTTGCTACATGTTTTGATGTGGTGGATTATTGTAAATAATCACAGACTCATAGGAATCATAAAGGATGTTTTAGGTGGACATAATCATTGTTATTTTATTCAACTTTATAAACAAAATCAATCCACATCAAAAAGCCTTCATAGCTTGAACAAAAGGAGCGAGGACAATCACATTTACATACATGAATATATATCATAATTGTTTTCAAAAGAGATACTATAAATACAACCAAAATAAACAGAACAAAAAAGAAAGAAAACAACACGCTTCGCTTACTTTATAGCACGTTTTTTACTGAGGAATACACACATACAATGTGATTTAATAATGTCAATTAGAATGGAAGGATTGCAGTCAACTTAGTTGCAGGGTGTGACATACTGTACATTACAAATATTCTTCTAAACCTTTACAAAACTTTGTTAAACACAACCATTCAAGGGTGTTGTCATATTTTCGACATTTATATGACTTTTGCTGGAACGATTGACAATTTATACAAATTCTTTAAAGTATGATAACGCATGCGTGAGCCAGCCAGCTGTTTCTTAACCAATCATGTGTTGTCTACCTCCCACGCCCACGGGTTTCCATCTACTCATGTCTTCCATGACAAACACCGCCCCACTACGTCACTGCATGGTGCTGCATTCAAAGGCCTCCACGAAGGTCAGATTTTCTATACTCAACTTCTGTTATTATTATTACTATTATTATTATCATTACTATTATTATTATTATCATTACTATTATTATTATTATTATTGTTATTATATCGTATAGAACACAACGGTAAATGAAGTTGAGTTGGGTATAACAGAAAATAATGTCTACGTACTTTCACTATTTGCCCCCCTGTCATTTGCGGTGAAGATGTGTTTTACGACACTTATAAACGCCCCAGAAGGCAGCATAGCTCCACACTGTGATATTGAGAGGTCATACATTTCGAAAAAGAAAGCCAACCAGGTACGTGTGATTGCTGATTGCATTCACATCTTCAATGAATTGAAATGATGAAGCACAATTCTACTAAGTCAGTGTTTACACCGCCTCAACGTGTGTCCTTGTGACGTTAACTAAAGCGTTAGCTAGCATAGTAGTTAGCTTGTGAACTACCTAGCTAGCTGGCTGGCGTTCGTTTACCAAGAGAGTGAAGTGAAGTGGGTTTGATGGCGTGAAAATGTCTAACTCTAGCTCAACACATGATGTTGTGGGGATTGTATTAGCTTTTAATGTCCTGTTTCAGTGTTATTTTCTCCAGTGCGCGTGTGTGTGTGTGTGTGTGTGTGTGTGTGTGTGTGTGTGTGTGTGTGTGTGTGTGTGTGTGTGTGTGTGTGTGTGTGTGTGTGTGTGTCACGCTGTCTCTTTGATCAGATAACAATATTCAGCGTTTGAAATCCACCATATCAGCTGTTACCTTGCCCTGGAGGAAACTTATGTTCTTGGGTTTGCAGATAAATAGAGATAACCAGGTCATGATCTTGTCAAGGCCTGAACACTGTGGGGCTGGTGCTTACATAATCACACACAGAACATTCCTGATATAGTTTAGTGTTCTGTCCGGCACAGAAATGTCTCCTGTACACTGACTGACTACGTACAAAGGTAAAGAGCTAATACAACCGAATAACAGAAACGTAATGGGCAACTGTTTTTCATTTTCAACCAAAAATGTCTCATCTTTGCTCCCTAAATGTGATGATTTGCTGCTGTTTGTTGTCTTAAGTGACAGTAAAATGAGTATCTTTGGGTTTGTCTGACAAAACACAATCTCAAGAAGTCACTGTAGGCTTTAGGAAATCATATTTTACCAATTTTCTGACATTAATCAGTAATGTAAATCATTAACCTAATTGATGGTTCTTTATAAAGCAAGAGATACAATGTCTAACTGTGTCCTTTGTGTTTCAACATGTATTGACAGTCCGAACATGGTAATGGGAATTAAACTGGTCGACTTATTTGCTCAGAAATGTGTGTACTTGTACTCGGGTGTATGTTGTTCAGTGATGGAGGAGAGGACTTCTGAACTGTAGCAGAGCTATTAATAGAGCAGAGGTGGAGGCTTATCTGTTTTAATGATGATCATTTCACTTGTATGGCTGGCGATCAGCAATACTTACTCGAAATCCTCCAAAACATGTCTATAGAACAAGGGACGCTTCCATCAAATGTCTTTTCTTTGATCAGATATTTGTCAATTGAACTTTATTCTTAAGACTAGATTCGTAACATAGTGTGAATTCTAACTAGCATGTCTGTTATTGATTACAGAAAGCCAGGATGTCTGAAGAGCTGTCCCTCAACATAAACATCAAGGAGCCAAGATGGGACCAAGGCACATTTATGGGGCGCGCCAAGCACTTCTTCATGGTCACGGATCCCAGGAACGTCCTGCTGTCCTCTGAGACTTTGGAGGAGGCCAGAGGGATCATGGAGGACTACAGGTAAGAGGATAGAATAAGAGTACAGAAATAAATGCTGTGTTTGAGAGATAACTGCTGTTATTAAATATGTGGAAAATACTACATCACGCCACTGTTTTGACTCCTTCAGAGCCGGGGTCGCGAAGCCTGGTCTGACGGAGGATGCGCTCTGGAGAGCCAAGTACATCTACGACTCCGCCTTCCACCCCGACACTGGAGAGAAGATGGTTGTGGTTGGCCGGATGTCAGCTCAGGTGCCGATGAACATGTCCATCACAGGCTGCATGCTCACCTTCTACAGGTACAGCAGAGGTTTCAATACACGATTCAATGTATTTCTAAACACCAGCCTGAAACTGGCTTCATCAAAATAGAATGGAGAAAGTAGAATAAATAGAAAAACAGAAATGTGCTAAATATGATACAGTTTCCATGTGATTTAAATGTCACACCGCATAAAAATTGAGATTTTAAAATCCTCTTAAAGAATAAAAATGTCACTCACTGCTGAATACTGGTAAGTCATTGGGCAGCTGAGAGGACAGTGAAGTCATGTGATGATGTTGAGCTGAAACAACAAATTAATTAACAACAAAAAGTAATCATTCTAATAGTTTGAGATATTTATCAAGTGAAAATTACAGGTTTTAAGAAGTGGTTAATCTCAAATGAATAAATAATATATTATTCACTCTCATTATGTTAAATCGATTTCATGATGTCTTGTTCATTTGTTTAACATTGATATTTTACACTATTAGAATTATTACTAGTATTACTTTTGGAATTTGGTTTGGTGATCGACGGGATATCACGGTGTCGTGTTTGCATACTACCACTGGAGGGAGCCAAAGTATGACATTTCAAATTCTGCGCATGGTGGCTTTAAAATAGTAAAAATTGACAAAAGATCTGATTATGTATCAAATGAGTGAAAATCAAACACTTGTAGGTTAACCTGTGCTGATTGATTTAAAACAAACCAGAGAAAAAGGTTTTACTTCCAAACCCCATTTAGTCCTAAAGGGACAAAGTTTTAATGCAGTTTGTTTCTCAGGTTAACAGCAACATGGATCGAGCGTGTTGTGTGTGTAAAGTGTCAAACTATCTGAGACAAACCTGAAATAAACGTGTGGCTTGATTAACATGACAGCAGGAATCTCTAGCTGCGTGTGGTTTCGTGGTTCACAATGCTCCACTAACAGATGGGTCTCGATCTTTATCGACCAACTTTATTCAAAACTTAACTTCTGGGTTTTAAATACTTTGTATTTACAGAGTGAAATAAGTAACGAATGATGGTACATGCAGTGTGCTCATTATAATGAATGACCCACTCTCTATTGTGTGGACTGGAGACAGAAGGGTATTTTTGCTTGTATGCTCTACATGACAAACCTTTATCAAATGTGTGCTGTACACTGTGAAATCTCACTTCCTCTGTTGTCCCCTCTCGTTGACAGGACTACTCCGGCTGTGGTGTTCTGGCAGTGGGTTAACCAGTCCTTCAACGCTGTCGTCAACTACACCAACCGCAGTGGAGATGCTCCCATGACCGTGAAGTAGGGAGGACTTCTCACTTCCCTTCCACTCTAGATCTGTCCTGTCCTCCCTCTAAACTAGTGTCTGTAAGGAGGCTGAGGGAGCTGCTGTCCTCTCCCCTTCCCTCACAGCGGTATTACGTTCCACAGTTCAGCATGTTCAGCCCCACGTAACCATGCACTCATGCTGACATACGCAGGTTTTATGCCTCATGCCAAACTTGCATTTGCATACTCCTCTCATTGTACTGCAAAAAACACCCTTCAGACGCTGCAGAAATGCTTCTAATGCATGTATGAAGAGTAAGGGGGTTGCCTCTGCACATCCAAACATAGCATGAATCTGCACCCTTACTGAGGCAACTCTACTTTGACATGGTCTACTTTGGTTTACCTGATTGTCAGCCACAGATGTCATGTGCTGCATCTATTTATGATGTGTACAAAGGTTGAAAAGGAAGTGGGTAATTAACGTGTGATATGCATCCACTCTGTCTCTTCACAGTCAACTTGGTGTCGCCTACGTCAGTGCCACTACTGGAGCTGTGGTCACTGCCCTGGGTCTCAAGTCTCTAGCTACGGTAATGCCCGCGGTTCAAGTGAATGAACGGATACAGAGCAAAGATTTAAATCTCTAGACGTACATTTGTGCAGAGGTTTGCCGTCTGAACGTGTTCTTGATTCTGCATCTTTGCAGCGTCTCCCGCCGATCGCCAGCCGGTTTGTCCCCTTTGCTGCCGTTGCCGCTGCGAACTGTATCAACATTCCCTTCATGAGACAGAGGTGAGGTCTCGTAAAAAAGCCGAATCCCTCTCCTTTGTCCACTCGGCAGCTTTTAGGAGCTCTTTTGACGGCTGCTGCTCTACATGACTTAAGTTTCTGTTTCCTCCAGGGAGTTGAAGTACGGTATCCCTGTGATGGATGAGAATGGAAACAGGTTAGGAGAGTCCACCAATGCTGCCAAGCAGGCCATTGTGCAGGTGGTGGTGTCAAGGATCGGCATGGCAATGCCAGCAATGGGTAATGTCGACATGTGGATCTAAAAAGAGAGATTCTCTTTCATGAAACGGAACACTTCACCTGATTTATTTTTGATTTTTTCTTTATAGCCATTCCCCCTGTGATAATGAATACTCTGGAGAAGAAAGCGTTCATGAAGGTAAGCAGACTGCATGCGGCACTCTCTTACTGTTGTTTTGTTTTTAGTCTGTGGATTTACTGGCTCTGTATTTTGTGAGGCTGAAAAGAGCCCTGTTGTATTCCACAAACATTGAGCAGACAAACATGTTCAACTTGACTTTGTCTCCGTGCAGCGGTTCCCACTTCTAAATGCTCCGGTCCAGGTGGGGCTCGTTGGTTTGTGGTGAGTAATTGACACACAATGCACTCTATTGTCTGTACTTTCAAAGGAAACAGTGACGCTGTCTAACACCACCCTTTCCACCTCTTGTTCTCAGCCTGGTGTTTGCAACTCCCCTGTGCTGCGCCCTCTTCCCGCAGAAAAGGTACAAACGGCCACACGCGCTCTCCTCGGAGGAAAAAGGCAGTCAAACGCGTACATGCAGTGTTGTCCAACATATCAGCAGCGCTTTAAACCTGTTCAACTATCTCTTTGTAGCTCTATGAGTGTGAGTGGGCTGGAAGCAGACCTGCAGGAGAGGATACGACAGACAAGTCCAAACACCACCACCGTCTACTTCAACAAGGGCCTGTAGGACCAGCCAACACATCTACACGCACACACACACACACAAGACAAAGATACACTCACACACACATGCTCTGTACACGTCTGTTGTCCTGTGGGAAAAACTGAATTGATTTATGTTTTTCGTCGTCGTTGTTGTTATGTTGCTGCATTTGTTTTTTGTTTTATTTAACCGCATGGAGCCGCTCCAAGTGTAACAGGGTTAGGTTGTTGCGTGTTGACAGAAGGAAACACAAAACACTGAGAAGGAAGAGCACTGACTGTTCTCTCTGTACATACGTAGATGGCACTCCTTAGAAAAGAAAAACTGACTCCTGTTTTTTTTTTTTTTATTATTGTGTTTTCTGTCTTCCTTTGGTCAAACCTGCCGGTAGGGAGGCGACTCATGAAGTCACTGATTTGTGGTTCACTCTCAAATATTTCATGTTGCATTCAGGTTAACATAAGTTGGAGGTACTTTGGTGAATTATTTGTAACTCCAGATTCAAATGAAGGCTTGTGCTTTTCAGGCTTCTGAATTATTTTGTTTTGCCTAGAGCCCCCCCCCCCCCTCCTTTCTTTGAGATTTCCTCTTTCCAATTCCTGGCTAGTCAGCATTGCGGTATTCTGCTTTGAAAAGTAATATTTTAAGCTCTTACACACTGACTAAAGTATGTTGAAATTGCAGCTTCTTGCTCGCTTCGTCTCCCCTGCAGTGTACTTATGCCCCTTCATATTCATAGGCCAGGTAATCAGGTGCTAGGTAGAATGTGGCAAAGAAAATATGGAGACATTCTACTGCAAAAGCTCCCAAAGCACAGCCATAGAGCGCACCAGTGAACACGGAGTGTGCTTTCTATCAACATAAATATGTACTGTTGAGATCACGTAATGAACAAGTGCAGTCGCTATCTTAAGTGGCATATAAATGAAGCATTTGATTGGTGGTGGTGGTGGTGTTGTTGTTGTTGGTGGTGCTTGTTCCGAGGTGGTCAAGTGGAGGAATATACTCTGTTGTGTCTAATTTCAGGTCCTTAAAGTTATGCAAGAATAAGTCTGTTTTTTCTTTGATATTTAAATATAAAGACATATATGATGTACAATATATTATGGAGCACATATGCATGATGATTTTTAGGAGTGTGCCTCTGTTAGTGAATCACGTATGCAGCAGAAGAGAGCACAGAGTTTGCTGCTAATGAGTGTTGAGATGAGAGGATCGGTCCTCCAGTGGACACGGTCGCAGAGTACCAACTATGAGTCAATGTTTTGTGTATGTTGGTCACTGAAAACGTAACCCAACACGAAGATTGTTCAAACTTCCATTCGCCTCCATCGAGCATCTGTAGTCACTCGAGTTTGTGTTTCAGGAATTTGAAGTTGAACATTTATTTGAAGTAAACTGATTGTGGGCGTTAAAGGACTGCAGCAACTGCACACGTATCAACTTCTGTACAGAAACGCACAATGATTGTGTTTTAAATGTGATTCTGGAATTGAAGTTTAGTTACAAAGTGCTCTACGGATCATTGTAGAAACACATGCGACGCTAACGTCAAATATACGACTCCTCACTTCTGTGGATGTCTTTGTATAATTTTGGAACGTTTAACATTGTCATTCACATTTTCATTTAAACATTTAACACCCGGACAACAGCTACAGTTTGAGTCCCTTGCCCCGCCCCCCTCTGTGACGCAAAGACATGATCACATGCACTGCAGGACAGTGTTTCAGAGTCAGCATCACTAATGTATTCCGATATTCGATATGTACCCCGGCTGCATCATCAGGACCTAGTTATCGTGTTGTGTGTGTTTTCCTGCTGTGGATGAAACTGCACTATATAACCTTTGCTGTGCTGCTGGAGGAGCTGGATGGATTTGTGTTGCTGTTTAAAGAATGAGCTTCTGAAGATTGTTTATATTGAAGATTGTATTTGTTCATGGTGCTGGATGACGTTGACTGAACTTACTGCTAATTAATAATCGATTCAGTGTGTTTGGCTGTTTTCATTGCTCATAAGCAAGACTCTTTAGCTTCTGCTTCTTTGTCCTTTTGTGTTTTTCTGCTCTTAGAATTATGGCGCATAAGTGTCAAGAACAAAACGAGAGGGTCTGAGTCAGCATTTAAATACATTTGTAAACGTGTATCTCAGCTTGTGACCGTAACGTGTCGCACCAATAGATGTATCCAAAGAGGAGACGGGTATCAATTGGCTTGAGGAGAAGAAGGGTGTAGCTTTTAATGTTTTTGTTTCAGCTTTAACGTATGGAACTTTTTTCCAGGCTTTTCTCATTAGTTTTTCTCAAAAGCACACCAAATAAAAAAAAAACATGGCAAAGAATCGTCATCGACAGTTTACAGATTGGACGTATAAATAAATCCCAACACAGTTTAGTTAAAGATCATATTTTTGGCATTGATTTTATTGACAATAAATCAATAAATCCTCATAAACTTCACATAACACCTGGTTATGTATTGTGATTAAATATTTCCTTGATGTGGAATGTATTTTACTCAGAGCAATAGAATAAAAATATGTAACATTAAAGTCCAAACCTGTCTGCTTAATTCAACAATAATAAACGTATTTATATTATAAATGTTTTTGGGGAACAGAAAACTAACTTATGTGTGAAAAACACAGTTCTGATCTGATCAGGCTCGTTTGTGGAGGAGGTGGCACACACACACACTTCTAGAAACATACCTACAGATGAAATCTTCAAATGAAACACGCAGTGACGATATGGTGATGAGGTCTTCTTTATTTGTTGCTTATGTACAGGTTCACACACACATGCTTCATTCAGGCAGCACCAACACTCCTCAACATGGCGACAGTGGCTGGACCTGTACGTGTTTGAGCATCAAACCTGCTCCTCTCAATGTTGAGTTTGGATTCAAGTTGTCATTATCACACACACAGGCCGCACACACACACTGGTCCGCCATGTTGGAGGCCCATTCGGGGTGCCTGACCAGAAGAAGCAAACAAAGACGATACACAGGAACGTTATTACAAAAGTACCACTGAAAGACAAGCTCACAGAATTAATCAATACATTTAGTGGTTCTCTGAAAGGCAGATTTCAAATTACCTTCAATAAAATGGCATTTAAGTCCCTTAGTACCCGTCTCAAAGACACTAGCTTCTAGGTGTCTGCAGAGGTGTAATCGGTGACTAATCCTGAAATAATATTGGCTCTGTCCTGAACCAACGATAAATTAATGTGCAAAAGACAGAGGTATGTTGTGATATTAGACAGTGCAGACATACATGTCATAATATTTCAGTGATGGACTGTCAACCAGCATGTCAAGTTAAAACTGCAGTTATGTTTTGATCTAAACTCTGTGTACCTTTTGTCTGATGACTTGTTTTTGGGGGAAAAATTTAAATTATTCTGCTCGTACAATCTTCTTAACGGCCTCTAAAACATCAGCAATCTGCACTTTATTGCCAAACTCCTTCTCGTGGTGTTCCAGGAGAATCCCCTGCAAACAGAACATACAGTTCAGATACAGTTCTATGAAGCGCTACTGATTTCTCCCCGAGTGGTCCAGGCACACTTACCTGGGCTCCTGCTCCGAGGACAAACACTCCGCCCAGGATGAAGCCCTCGCCGTTCATGTTGCCCTGGTGGCCTGACCTCCAGGCCCGTATGAAGTTCTGCCACACCCCGAGCCGAAGGAACCCCAGACCCCCCATCTTTCTCTGCAGCGGCCCGTAGAAGACCTTCTACAATCACACAGTTAAGCTTCAGTCAATAATCAAGAGAAATAAAACAGCCATGTGGATGTATTCAACTATTGCACAGCCAAAGTTACATAACCTTATTCGTCAACTCTCAAGTTTGGCAGAGGAGAACAGTAATGCGGAAGGACGGCTTAAAATCTAGTTCAAGCTGTGACTCATTTTCATTTCCCAGTAATAACTGATGATTGATAGCATATTACCCACTCTAGGATCATTAAAACATATATAAGAATTGCTCATTCAACCAGCACTCTAATAGCCATTTACACTCCACTGATTGATGAGCAGATCCACACCTAAATTATTATTAATCTCACGAGCTGAAACAATTAGTCAACAGAAACATAATTAAAGACAATTTAAATAGATAATCAATTGTTTAATAGCTCCGGAATGTAAATAATGTTTTCCTGGCTGCTCCTGTCGTAGAAGACCAACAAAAATGCAAAGAAACAAGTTAGGGCAGGTTGTCATTGTCGGTACTTTAAAAAAAAAAGGAGTAAGACTGTTTTGTAGTTTAGACAGACAGAGGAGGAACAGTGGCTCTGGTATCATGTTATCTACCACAGCTGACCTTTTCATCTATGTAGATGTCCCCAGCGAAGTGCGGTCTGAAGTCCTCGATCTCTGCGCCGACGTCCTCCTTCACCACAGCAACCAGATGGACCCCGAGCTTCTCCAGCTCGGGCTGCAGAGAGGACAGCTCAGAGGCCTCCTAAAGAGAGAGAGAGATACCTTCAGAGTAAACATTTCAACTCTGAGTCATGTGTAACACCTTCTCCTCCGTCATTCAGAAACATTGTGTATCACCTCTCTGCACAAAAATCATCCAGGGCGTCGTACGGCCATGACCACAGCCCCGTTCATGTCCCACAGGCTCTTGGCTTTGATGACGTTGTTGCCTGCAGACAAAACAAGAACAAATAGTTTCTAACACAAGGCCGACGTGTCTCTGATAAAAAAAAAAATAAAGCACAAGAATGTCATGGGTTTTACTGCTACATAAATCGAATCAATCTACTGTGTGGAAGATAAAAGATGACGCCTTCACACGGGAGGAAAGGCTAAATGTTCATGGTCACATGAACATGGCCTTCAGCTTTGGACAAAGACCTTTACAGTGATCTAATCTGTAATACCAGCAGACTTGAGAAAGCAGCTTTGCCCTAAATCCTCATTCAGTGCACGTACAACGCATACAAATATACGACAGTAAAGAAAACAGGAAATGGCTGATTCTCATATGGGTTTAACAACAACCGGTGTTGAGACCAACAGGCTTATTAGTGGGTGACAGAATTACACAGCCAATCAGAAAGGCTACCTACCATCTTTGGTGGAGCGCAGGTCCGCCTCTTCAAGGTTCTCCAGTGACACCTGAGCAGCTGTAGGAAGACACAGATCAGTGTTGGCCAGGAAGATCCCGGCAAGCGCCGCTCCGACAGCACCCAGACCCAATGACCACATCCCCATACCGGACAGCCCCCCCTCCAGCCCGAGCACAGAGAACACTGCAGCACAAACAGGCAACAACATGAGGAGAGAAATGAGTCTTATTTCTCACACATGCTCATAATGAAATACACATGCTTAGCTTTAACAATCCAGTTTTGGCAGTTTTCTTTAACATTGCCTATAGAGACTAGGTGATAGTTGTACTTTCTTTCACTCTCATTTCTTACACAAGAAGACCTCAGACCTCCAAGGCTGAGACCAACAAGACCCATCTTGCAGATTTGGTCTTGTGGTTAAGGGTATTGTCCTGTGTACCAGCGTAGCCTCTTATCACATTCCCGGTACTCTCATCTCAAGCTCATTAGATAGCTCACATACCTACTAAGGAGATAAGGAGATGGGCTTCTGCCAGTTTGTAGACGCTACATTTGACTGCAGCTGGTGTTTTTTTTAATGAGTCACTCTGAGACAGCTAACGTCGTGCTTTGCTTTGTATTTAGTTAGAAATCTTGCAGTGTAACAGTTTTTTTATTATCAATTAATCTGTCGATTGTTTATGAAGATACTGGAAAAAAAGTCTATTCTACCGTAATCTATAAATCGACTTTCAGCTCCAGCATTCTGTACTGCTTCTTTCAATTAGTGAAGCAATTCATCTATGAACGATGGATGAACCTGTGAAATTCACGAAGGTTATTCATTGCTCTAATCAAACCATTTTACATAGAAAGATACAAATGATCATCTTATAGAATGACTCATTTATTTTGTCTACTTTCATAACACTCGTCAGTGCCATGGAGGTCGGGAGTCACTCGAGCTCAAAGTAGGTGGAAAGCAGAGAAACCCTGTGCACAGGTCACGGCTGTTAAAATAACGAGCTCAAAGTTTGGGTTGTGGTCGGGGAACAGCGAGCTGTGAAGGCAGTCAAATGTGTCCTTGCCTGAAGCAGGCTTGTTTGGGTCAGGACTGGCTTTGGCTTCACTTTGGTGAAACAGAGCAGTCTGGGTTCTTAGAAACTGGGGCCTGGCTGCGGTGGAGGTCCGGCTGCTCGTGGTAGCACTCCCCAGAGAGAGGGCAGAGCAGCGCGGGGACAGTCTCCACCTCAAAACCTGTCCAACACCTGGACAGAGCCAGCATCGGGGCCGTGGACAAAGACTGACCCTCTGACTACAAAGACCCTCAAGAGTTCCCTGAAAGAAAGAAACACAAGTCTTTTCTTTGTGCCATGCTGCATTTGATTTTACAGACTTAAGAGAGAAAATGATGGGATCTTTCTTCATGATTAGACTGCCCAGATAAAACATTATACCGACAGTTTAGCCAGTTAGCCAAGTTTGATCTGTGCTTAAAATAGGAATTTATTACCCACCCTAAAGAGTGAGCAATAACAAACTGAAAGAACGATAAAAGCATGAAGTATAAAAGGTGTGATTCTTATCTAATCTCACTGGGGTATGACAGTTCTCCATTTGCAAACAAACGTCCTATAAGCACCCAAAGCTCTTGTGTGTGGTTGGTTAACACATCGTCATCTTAAAGCCAGATGTAAATGTTGGTTAACACATCAACACACACGTGAAAACACAAAAATGAAATGAAGTCCACAATATTATACACAGAGAAATTAATAAGCTGAGAATTAAAAAGGAACACACTTGCAGCTGTTACAGACAAGTGAACTGATTAAAAAGTAAGAATGTCATATACTAACTTGTCTCCATTTCCAGAACGCGAAGAAATACTTATTCTCCCGGGATTAAGCTCATCCACTTTCAAACGCTAAATCACCCAAATACATTTGTGTCCTGACACTTAAGAACAGGGAGGACAAAGGGCTGAAGGAAATGAGTACAGCAGCAGCCGACACGTGGCCACGCCTGCAACTCACAGAAGACTCTCGACTCCCTGAACGCTCTGAAGAGTGAGCAGAGAGAGTAGCTGTCAGCACTGGTACTGCCAGGTACGAACATGATGTAATGTTAGCCAATACTTTGTACACAATGGTACAAATCGAATCGAAAAAGAGTATTATGTATATAATGAGATGCCTGGACGATGATCACGTTCTAGTGTTCAAAAGGAACTGTACTGCTGTACTTTTTTGAGGTACTTGAGTATTTCCTTTAGATTCTTCTTCTCCACTACTATTACTCTGACCATGTCGACTTTTAATACATAACATGATCTGCTTCTAAAATACAATTTCCTCCATTTCAAACAGATTTTTCATTTATAATTACCATAAAAAGCATGAAGATGTGTCATAGATTTTAGCTACCCAGCAACAGTAAAATGCTACCTACATGTTAACACATCTTTTATAATAATCCAATAATATCATAGATATGATGATATGATAATGTATACCGGTATATATATATCTGAAGAGGGACATTTTTAACCAGCTGTTGTAACTCGTTTCGGCAGAAAGGATACGGGACTCACAATCCATTAGTCCAGTTCTTGCTTTACTTTATGTCCATTAAAAGCTGAACAAAGCTTAATAATCATTGTCCAACAAACCTAAATTGATTTGTACCCGTCATTAATGTGCAGTTATGTGTATTAATAGTCCAGCTGCTGTGTGTAGTTGTGTGATACCGTATTTCTTGTTTGTCCTGGCTTCATGTATTATATGATTCAATCAGGAAGACAGCAAAGAATGCAGATAATGACCTTCACACTCCCAATGTGTGATCAATGACTTTACCTCGTGGCTCCACAGACTACACGTACAGTTGGAACCCAATAGGACTAGAATATGTTGTCGTATTTGAGAGGTTATAACCATGACGGTTACATCATCTATACATACTTTCAGTGTCCTACAAAGTTACTGTTGCTAGTGGTGACGACAGTGTCGTGGCTAGCGGTTAGCTCAGCTAACGATGGAATTAGCCGTTGGTTCATTGAGTGTCGGCCTGGAGCTAGCATGGGGTTGCTAAAGCAAGTGCACCTGTTCAGAAGCCGTGACTTGATAGCAAGATAACGGAATATTTGTTTAATAAGGGCACACTCACCGAAATCAATGAAGCGACAAGCAACGCCTCCCTGAACCGCCTTTTTGTAAACAGATTTCTGCGCAGGCGTACGAAACGATCCGGGGAGCAGGCAAACTAATCGAGTAAGATGGCTGGAAAAGAAGATTTGAACTTCGGCACGAACCAAAACAAGGTCAAATATAATAGACGGACAGCTAAATATACAGATAATCTTTCTGTAAGCATTATTGGTTAAGTGGTTTATTACATGGCAAACACACAATGCGTTTAATCACTCCAACGGTTCAATCTCCATGCCAATGTCATGCCAATGGTAAATGTTTGATCTGTGTGCAAGCATCAGAGCTGTTCTCTCAGCAGAGTTCAGAAACAAGTCTTCATTAAAACACACAAAAGACCATCACACAACCAGGACCAGAACAGCTGACAGTGGGCCACTAAATATTTAAAGTGACATTTGTTAACCACAAAGTCTTTAGGGCCGCAGCAATTTCTCTATGAAAATAACATGAAGGCAGTCTATTGTCTTAAATAGTGTAATCCTACATGTCACTTAACATCTTAAAGCCAGATGTAAATGCAGACCTTCTGATCCACATAGACCTTCCCAGTGAAGTACTTCTTGAAACAGTCCAGCTCCTTGCCAATGTTTTCTTTTACCACTGCAAACAGAGGGACTTCAAGGTCCTGCAGCTGGGACTTCAGAGAGGTAAGCTCAGCAGCCTCCTAGAGAGGGACGGACAGAGAGAACCCAATAGCATGGAAGGAAGTTAACCAGTTAAGTGACCACAGAGTTCTTATGACTGATACACGTACAGGCATGTGATTTCATACCTCTCTGCACAATAATCATCCAGGTCTTCGTACAACCACGACCACAGCTCCGGTCTTGTCCCACAGAGTTTTGGCCCTGTGTCGCTCATGGACTGAAAGAGACGAAGGCGCATTATTGAATCGAATGCCACTGACTCTTGTTCATGAGGGATAACTGAAGAAGTCCATTTACCACCTTGTCCCTAATGAATGATGCAGTCACTGTTTGGGCCCACTACAAGTTTGTGGATTGATTTGTGTGCTGTTGTACTCTAATCTCAGACACCAAAAGTTGGATTTTGACCTCCCAACAGGGGTTTGTGTCAATCAATCCTAATTATAAGACATTCAGAGAGTTAAAATAGTTAGTCCAAAATTAGAAAATTCAAATTAAAACATTTTGTTCATACAAGATTCCCTATTTCTTTGTTTCCCCAGACATTGTTTCCTTGTTGAGCTGCGATGGAAGAATAGCAACACAGAGAGGGAATTTCATAGTCAAAATCTGTATTTCTACAACATTATAGATTCAGCTTGTTTCTGTTTTCAGACTCACCCCCTCCAGTGGTCTTCAGCTCTGTTTCCTCCAGCACTTCTAGGTTGGCCCATGCTGGTTTGGACTGGAACCAGTCTGTGATGGAGCTGATGAGCTCTGCAACAAACAGGCTCACCATCTTCAGGACCGTGGTCACACTCACCATGACCCTAAACTCGCTCCGCAGGCCACCTACAGTGATAACATGCACATGTGAAAAGATTCACTTTCAAACATGCTTCTGGTTCAGGAATGTTTCACCTCATCAGTCAGATAAACTTTCACATGGCTTTAGCTTTACACAGCTAAACAGGTGCACACATGCATGCTTTGTTAATTAATATACATAATTGATGTACTAGATGATCATGTTTCTCTTTGCTTCCCGTAGAACCCCAAACACAAAGATTGGATATAAATTGAATGTCATTGTTCAGAAAGCAGGACACTCATTTATCATTTGATTGGGTTTAACAACATGCATTAATTACACATATTAAAAATGTGTTAAAAAGACATGGTTGTTTGTCTACTCTCGTCCTCAAAGTGTCCAGATACGAAGTGCCTCATCCTCTTGAATCCTGTGTTCTGGGACTCAGTGAGGTCTTTGCTTACTGCCAAGAGAGGAACAGTCTTCAGCGATTTGAGCTTCCCCAGGTTCACTGCTGCCTAATGTGACAGATTATTACGATGTCTTCATCCACCTGAAATATTGTTGATACAATCATAGTAAACTACTATTTTATTTTGCCAGCCATCAACACATTATCCTGATCCCTGACTTTTCTGCCCAGGACACAGACGGCCTCTCCAGTGAACAGGTGGTCCGGCTCAAACCAGAGCAGGAAGTGAGGGGTCACCCTCTGGGTCCTGCCTCTCTCAGTCTGTCTCCTCATCAGTTATGGCTGGCTTCTGGGGGCCGAGATGGCCTCCTACTTATCCGAGAAACGGCTTCCATGGTAGGAGCTCCTTTTATTTCATCTTAATTCCTCCTTGTCAACTTTTGAATCTTGTTTCCATTATCTGTGGTGTGTATGACAATGCTGTCGCCGCACACATAGGAGCGGCACATTGAACTGCAATGTCACTTATGCCGCCTGGGTGGAGTTCGGAGCGTGACCTTTGCTGCAGACAGCCAGACACTTCTCACTGCTGGCTTTAAAGATGGCTCTCTTGTGTGCACTGATCTCAGGTAAACCAGCGAGCAGTCTGTCATGCTTACATAACGCACAGCTGTGAACAGCAGAGGGAACTGTTGTTCGCAGTCGTGATGCCGCTCTTACGCCGTTTGATAGAGTGCATTTTAAACTGTATTTTTCCTCTCTCGGCGTTGGCCTCGAGGAAAGTCAAATAAATACAACCGAAGTGGTGGGTCAAGGGGGATCGTGATCATAATCTGCAGGAAAACAAAGATCCAATAAATCTCACAGCCAACTCTCACTACTGAATAATATCACATTCCACGTCCGTCTCCTCCGCTCGCCCCGGCACGCTTTTGTTTTGAAGTTTAAAGATCTTTTCCTTTTCCATACCAGTTTCTACTTGTAGGAAAACTATTTTAATCTTCCAGAAATAGGATTTTTTCTTTTTTTTTTACAAATCCCATGAAAAGACCAAAACCAACAATGAATTGAAAAGTGCAAGTAGTGTCTCTGTAGCCAAAGCCTTACAGGAGCTTGTTCCTCTGTGCCATGAAGATCAATGTTGTCCAAAAACTATTGAAAACACACCGCCGAGTCGCTGCTTTACACATCTCTGACCTGCTCCTTCGTTACGATCAACACAGGCACCGTGATTTATTCATTTTTATTTTGATACACGCTCCTGCTGACATGAATACTCACCAGTGCACCAAATAGCACAGCTGAAAATAGTCCTCAATTAAAGCACACCCCACCTGGCTGGACAGCAGGCGAGAGGCGGTCAGTGACTTAACATATTCATATTTGTGGTTGTGGCACAAGATGCGGATAACTGTTACGGTACTTCACCCGTTGCAGGTAGAGAATTTCGAAAGAGTCCTTTGCACCTCTGTGAGGTATCTAGCTGTGTTGCTTTTGCCACAGTTTCTCTGTGTAACAGCTTGATTTATCGCCACATAGAGTTAGGAGTACACCAATTAGCAAGTGATATGGAGCTGGAAAGCAGATAAGCATTTGAAAACAAATGTTCAGTACTTTGTCACCTGACAGCTTCTTGAGAACAATAAATTGATACCGAAGGTGTGGCAGGCTTTGAATTGTGGGTTTTACACCTGATCGACATTCACACATGGGAAAACGGGTAGAGGCGATTTAAAGCCTGCTTTTATGCTACGACATGCTCTCTAGTCTGACTCGCGTGTTCTGGGGAATGTAAGTAATATTCTTTCCCCATGTTGTAAAATGAATTATCATCAACATGCTGTTTGTTTGCAAGTCAGGTTTACTTCCTGTAAGAAGATGGGAATGTGTTATGAGTTGACAGAAGTGTACACACTTTAATAATGTAATTTGTTTTCCATCTAATATTTTGAGCAGGTTATAAAAGAAGACAATGAGCAATATTCTGAGACAAAGAAAAGCCTGAGGAAACCCATCAAAGAGTTACTTGGCGATGTAAGTGAGTTTTATTACATATTTGTCCATTTAAATCTTCCCTTAAGAGGAAACTGAGGTTCTTGAGCACGAGAAACATTAAACAACATCTCACAGTCCATGTAAGCCTAAATACTACATCATTAGACATGTCTGATAAGTGCTTTTCAATTCAATGAGAACCATCCCTGTAATTACGCGCCGCAGCTCACTACCAGGGCGAGACACACACACACACACACACACACACACACACACACACACACACACACACACACACACACACACACACACACACAGTAAATGAAAGAGGAAAAACATCACAAAGCTAAAGCAATCATAAGCGTAAGGATAAAAACAGTATGTGGAATTCTGTTAATAAATGCATGAATGAATAAGTATTGAACTAAATTGAATAATACATGAATAAATACTCTATCAAACCATGCCATGTGATCCAATGGTATTTCAAAGCATCATCAGGTCCGTCTCAAGAACATTTGACCTATTTTGAACGTTCTACCATTTTAATTTCCACTTTAATTGTTTTCTAGGATATACAAATACTCTATGCTTTAAGTCCATCATAAATAAAAATTCAAAAAAGAAGTTATATTCGTAGTAATGTATTAATCCAGTATTTAGGGTTCGGGTTATATTAAAGATAGTTGCACAATTACGAAACAATTCACAGACGGTTGTTTAAATTTTCACAAAAAGTTTGTCGAACAAACAATATGATGAATAAACCGTTTATTCCGTGTTGCAGATCCAGGAGATGATGCGCGAAAATGAGAACCTCCCAAATATTGAGTGTCTAGAACAACAAGAGTTGAACCCGGATGTTGAGGAGCAGCAGAGACTGGAGGCCACGGTGGAGCAGGAAGTTACTCGGGTAATGCACACACACACACACACAAACATGAACTCAATGACAGTGATCAATGATGACGGAAGAGATTCTTAACGCAGTCACATTGTAGGTGAGAAATGAAATCCAGTTTGAGATTTTAGCAAAATGCCACGTCAGCGATGTCCTAAGAAGAGAATGCTGGGATTCCAAGACGGCCAAAGGCAAAGCCGCGAAGGTAAGATGGCCGAGGAACAAGCTCAGAGAAGTGTTGCATTTTCTTAATTATCACAGAATTGTATGATCTGTACTAAGAAATCTAAATCACTTCTGGCTGTCTGCCACAGGCCTTTTACTCAGAACAACAGGTGAGGAACTATCCTCTGAAAGAGCGAACCGACAAAGAGGTGGAGGACCTTCACAGGGTCCACAACATGAGGAAGATTGAAATGGCTGCTTGCACCGTAAGCTTAACTGGCCCACAGGCCTGAGCGTTCTGTGGTTTAGACTCTTGTTAGCGCAACGTGGTGTTGAGAAGCACGTGTGATGAGTTGGAATAGATTAGATGACATGTTTAATGAAAGTGCTTCATTATGTCCATGGAAATACAACATTTTCCTTTTAAATCTGAATACATTTCAATTTCTGGGAGATTAGGTCGTTCGGCTATTATCTCCAGTACGCTGTCCAGTGGTAATCTGTGCGGATGTCTACAAGTAAATCCAGTGTATGGAGTGATTATCGGTGGATTAAAACTGTCATTTCTTTCTGTCAGCTTTCTATAGGCCTCGTACTGTTTGTAATCATGCTCAAACTCAGAGACTTGACCCTGGAGCTGATCAAATTGCTCACTCAGCCTATTAGGTTCTTTATTCAGACGATGAAGTGGGAGTTGTTTTGGTTTATCCATGATTTCTTTCTTTCTTTTTAATCTTCAATGCAGTAAAGATTTCTGTTATAAGATGTCTGCTGATATCTGAGTGTAACACTGACCTACCAGTTTGAAAACTCGGCTATTCTGAATGTAGGGTAGTCAATGTCTATCAAAGAGATGACAGGAGCACAGGCAATCACGTGACGTCACAAATCTAATGCATGTTTGGATGCATGTTTTTGTTGTAAACCATTTCACGTGATCTACTATAATACATTATATATGGCCACTGGATTCTTTAAACACAAATTACTTGACAAAGTTAGGCTAACGCTTGTAAATCATCTGATAATCAGCCATTTGTAATATAAGACTGTAACATTTTACACATGACAACACACTAAATATGTACACAATAAAAGTGAGGTCTAAAGGTTCAAGTGAGGTCCAGGGTTGGTCTGATTAGACTATTTTTCTGTGGCGTTCTTCTCACACATGTGGAACTGTACACACAAACACAGAACAGTCTCTTTCTTGGACCAATGCTGCTCTAGTGGGGAGTGTGCGGGACCAACAGCCAATCACAGCCGAA